>NC_079193.1:318659023-318851523 GCF_029499605.1 Hyla sarda
TTTCCTCTAGTTTCTAATTATTAACCCTTGACAACTTTTTCTTAAAAGGTGATCATTTTTTTTTTTTTTATTATTATTCTTACCTTCTTCACTCATTCAATTGCCATTGACTTGTGATTGTTTTATTTGTCCTCTCCTAAAATCATTTTGAGGTAAATCTATATATATATAGTTTTATGTCTATCTGTTTTGTGAAGCTATTTACATTTCCCATTGATGGCAGTGGAAGTTTTTTTTTTTTTTTTTTTTTTCTGGAAAAATGAAGTGCGGTTTGGTTTCCTTGTCAACAGAAGATGAAGTGAACATCTGAGACGCTCACAGTGCAGGTACTTCATCTCTTGAAGGCGTTTCCACTGTTTGCAATCAGGAACTAGCTTATAGCAGCATTTTACTATTTGTGCATATGTATGCTTTATGTAGGTTTGCAGCCTAAGTTGTTTTACTTTGCTACTTGGTTTCAGTGCTTATTTGTAAACATGTGATTCTTTCAAATAAGATGAGACTTTTTTTCTACACTTGTACCTGATGGTAGATTATGTTACTGTCTGTTTACATGCGTTTGTCCTACTATTGTCTATCTAGAAATGACATGGCATCCTATAAATCAGTATGGGGTTAACATTTTGTTTGCGGAACTTGCTACAAAAAGGTCAAATAACATAGCGTAGTAACTTATTACCTATGGCAAGGAACAGTGACAGTCTCTATTGTGGATAGTTGAATGATTATCTTTTTATCTATCTATCTAGGTATCTATCATAGAATCTACTAGATAGATAGATAATAGATAGACTTTAGCAGACCTAAGTTTGTCACAACAACATGGCGTATCATTGCATGTCATTTGCATCTCCATAGGACTGCAGTTATTTTAACTACTGCCCAGGTCGTCTCTGCTACATACTGTATATATTTATCCACCAGATGCAGTAGGTTCAGCTCACCCTCTCGCCCTCACCTCGACACGGACAGGACCGGACCTCCAGTCCCGGGAAATAGCAAACAGAGTAAGGAAGGTCCAGCGAGGTAATTCAAGCAATGGACAATGGTTTATCCAGCAATTAGTCAACATAGACGACAGGTGACGCGTTTCAGCCACAGTATGTGGCCGAAACGCGTCACCTGTCGTCTATGTTGACTAATTGCTGGATAAACCATTGTGCATTGCTTGAATTACCTGGCTGGACCTTCCTTACTCTGTGCATATTTATGCAATGTATTTGCCTTTTGCCTTTTCATCTCCGTGTTGCCAAATCACAGCCACTTCCTGCTGGTCAGAGGTTCTATTACAGAATGATGGCACATCTATTAGTGTAGTTCAATGTCACTTAGTGTTTATGGTCTTGCAGGTGTCCCTGACATTGCCGGAGCTGATAACACCACCAGACCATCGTTTAGTTGTTATGCAAAGGCGGAATGTGTAAAGCATCAGTCAACAAGGAGATATTGTTGCCCCAAGCGTTTTCACTCAGGGATCGTGATGCTGTCATTTATGAGGGTGACATGTGACAACCCTGATGTGGATCAAGACAAATGAAGCTAAATGTCTTTCCCTTTTCTGTTAAAATACAGAATTGTATATCATAGTCAATTAGAACCATCCGTTCAATGATAGGAAGTGATGGGCTATCAGTTCTGTAAGTCAGATGTACATATGTTCTCTGTAACATTATTTTATTTGTAACCTGGTTAGAGAAAAGACAGGGACCAGCCGGATCTATATTACATTAGATCTCTTTTAAATGTAACAATTTTGTTACTTCCATTGTTAGAACGGTTTATCATAGTTAGTACGGTTGAAAAAATGTGCAACAAGTTCAATGAAGGGGGTGAAGGGGAGGGGATTCCATATTTCTGCATATGGATTAATGGGATTATATAGTTACTTGGAGATGTTTATTATACTGTAAATGTAAATCTCATATACACTCAAACTTTACATGTGACTTCTATAATCTATAGAAGTATTCCACCCTAATATATGGTAGTGGGGATTACTTAGGGATGTTAGGCTGGGTTCACATATGTCTGTCATCCGGCATAGGTGAACTCAGCCTAAATCTTGACGCAACTGATGCCACAACTGATGACAACTTGTCATCAGTTGTATGGCATGTGGCGTCCATTGTTTCTGGGTTTCTGGGTGCCCTCCGGCATGTCCAACCATCCGGCGTCAAAATTGAGACGCTGGATGATTGTGAACTGTCCCATTCAAATGAATGGGATCAGTTCTAGCATCAGTTTCCCTCCGGTGCACGCCGGAAGGAAACTGTGCCGGACGACTGATATATGTGAACCCAGCCTCATAGAGGCAGGGTTATAGAATACTTTCCCAGTCCTACTAATACTTCGTTGCTGATACTTATTCTAAAGCTGGGTTCACATATGTCCAACATCCGGCATAAGTGAACTCAGCCTAGATCTCGACGCAACTGATGCCACAACTGATGACAACGTGTATCAATTGTCAACAGTTGTATTGCATCCGACGTCCATTGATTCCGGACACCGGACAGTGCCGTCTGCAGTATCCAACCATCCAGCGTCAAAATTGAGACGCTGGATGATTGTGAACTGTCCCATTTAAATGAATGGGATCAGTTCTAGCATCAGTTTCCCTCCGGTGCACGTCTAATAGCCTAATACACTCATTCCAGGCAGATTGCAATTTATCATCATTGTATCCATTGTTATAGTTATACCATTTACAGCATTCCTTCTCTATCAGCCCCTATGGTTTATAAGATTCTTGTATTCGATCATTCAGTGAAACTCTCTATTGGTTCCAGTGGATAAAAAGTTATCCCCGCCATGGGATGAGCCCACAGTAACTTGGTAGCGTTGAGCACGAATATTCATAATGTGAAATTTTATCGCGAATATCGACACTTTGCGATTTCGCGAATATTTAGAATATAGTTTTATATATTTGTATATATATATATTTTTAACATGCAAATTTTCCATGTGAATTTTCGCATGGGAAAAAAAATGAACGAACATAGCGAATATGCGAATTTTGCCAACATAGGACGAATATATTCGCAAATTCGAATATGGCCCCACATCACTATAGCTTCTAGGCACCAAGTCACATGACCAGGACAGATTCCAGATTCCCATTCACTGGAAGTAACAGTGAAAGTTTCCATTGAATGACTGCAAGCAGGGATCTTAAAAAATGTATTTCACAAGGAATTGATGCACAAAGTGTATTGGAAACTTATAAAGCGTATTGATATGTAATGCATAAGTTTTACTGAAATTACAATCGTTTAACTAATGTAGTTCAGAGTTTATTTTTTATTTTATTTTTTATTTTATTTTTTTAAAGATTCTACATTGTAACTTTATTTGCTATACTAAAATAGTGCTATCATTTAAAAAAAAATTGACATGTTAGTGACATCAGACGTTTTGATCGATGGGGTCTTGGTGTTGTGACCCTCTTGGATCTCTAAAATGGAAGGGCACAAGCAGAGGTGTAGCTTGTAGCTTCTGGGCCCCGATGCATAATTGGCAACATGGCCCCATATTCCAATTATACTACTGGTCATTTATGGTGAATGTTGGGGCTTTGGGGTCCCCTTAGGCACCAGGGCCCCGGAATGACTGTTCCCTTTATAGTAATGCCCCTGAGCATAAGCGTTCAGCTGTGCCCCTTAGTTTCTGGTCAACTCAGAAGCCATGCATGCAGTGTGTGGATTCATAGAAACACTCACTAGGCCAGTTTTTTCAAAACTGACGACCTCCAGATGTTGCAAAACTACAACTTCCAGCATGCCCGGACAGCCAAAGGCTGTCCGGGCATGCTGGGAGTTGTAGTTTTTCAACATCTGATATTGTTGATTCATTTCAACGCATTGCAATACATAGGCAGACATATAGCCTGCAGAGCAGTGTTTTCCAATCAGTATCCTCCAGCTGTTGCAAAACTACAACTCCCAGCATGCCCGGCCAGCCAGAAACAAATGGACACAGCCCTTAGCAAATCACTTCTGTCCCTTATTTCAGGGTTGGGGTCTCAGCACCTAAAAGCCCACCAATAAAACTTTTGACCTGTCACTATGACATGTCAGAAGGTTGTAAAAATAATAGGTGGGCTTTAATATTTTGGCACTTTTTTTTTTTTTTTTTTGCAAGTCAACATCATTCCTTCACTATATTATACCTACAGGAGTCTAAGGAACCATGGGATGGAAAGCGGTCACTGGTTGAATGAAATAAACTTTTTGTTAAACCAGATGAGATGTTATGGTACGGCCTCACCTGGAATATGCTGTTAAGTTTTAATCACCTGTCCATAAAAGGGACACTGTGGAGCTGGAAAGGGTGCAGAGACGCGCGACTAAACTAATATGGGGCATGGAACATCTTAGCTATGAGGAGCGATTAAAGGAGTTACAATTGTTTAGTCTTGAGAAGAGACGTTTAAGGGGGGATATGATAAACGTATATAAGTATATTAATGGCCCATACAAAAAATATGGAGAAAAACTGTTCCAGGTTAACCCCCCCCAAAGGACAAGGGGGCACTCCCTCCGTCTGGAGAAGAAAAAGTTTAGTCTCAAGGGGCGACACGCCTTCTTTACCGTGAGGACTGTGAATTTATGGAACGGTCTACCTCAGGAACTGGTCACAGCAGGAACAATTAACAGCTTTAAAACAGGATTAGATACATTCATGGAACAAAATAACATTAATGCTTATGAAGAAATATAAAATCCCATCCCTTCCCCAATATCGTGCCACACCCCTACCCCTTAATTCCCTGGTTGAACTTGATGGACATATCTCTTTTTTCGACCGTACTAACTATGTAACTATGTTATATGTTTATTTTGTGAAGAAGGAAAAAAGGGACCACCTTTTATTTAGTAGGTGGACCCTCTAAACTCGTGCTTCCCAGCCATTGCAAAACTACAACTCCCAGCATGCCCGGGCTGCAGGAACTCTATAAGGCTGGGTTCACATATGTCCGGCATCTAGCATAAGTGAACTCAGCCTAAATCTCAGCACAACTAATGCCAACTGATGCTGTTTGCAACAGCTGGAGGCACACTGGAGGGGATGACTGCTCTTAATCGTTCCTTATATTATATGTCAGTTTGAAGCCTGTACTGAACATATGGCATAGGAATTGAGGGAGACAATTGGGTTAAATGGAACCACACCAGAATTTCTAGATTTTGAGTAGCTTTACTAAAGTTTTCCATTTTAGAGACATCCATTTTTCCATGTATAAAGAATAGATATACCATTTTCAAATATACCTAGTGCATTCATACATCATGATTTTCAAGATCTCTGGTTGCATTTAGTCATTAAAAAAAAAACTAAATAAAATGTAATTGGTAACTGCAGCTGTTGCAAAACTACAACTACCAGCATGCCTGGACAGCCAAAGACCGTCCAGGCATGCTGGGAGTTATAGTTTTGCCTCCCAGAATGCCCAAACAGCCAAAGTCTGCCGGAGCATGCTGGGAGTTGTAGCTTTGCAACAGCTGGAATCGCACTGGTTGGGAAACACTGGAATAGGTGTCTAATTAAAGGGGTACTCCGGTGGAAAACTTTTTTTTTTAAATCAACCGGTGCCAGAAAGTTAAACAGATTTGTAAATTACTTCTATTAAAAAATCTTAATCCTTCCAGTACTTATTAGCTGCTGAATACTACAGAGGAAATTCTTTTCTTTTTGGAACACAGAGCTCTCTGCTGACATCATGACCACAGTGCTCTCTGCTGACATCTCTGTTCATCTTAGGAACTGTCCAGAGCAGCATATGTTTTCTATGGGGATTTTCTCCTACTCTGGACAGTTACTAAAATGGACAGAGATGTCAGCAGAGAGCACTGTGGGGGTCTGACTGCTGGGATCCCCTTCATTCTCTAGAACAAGGACCCAAATCTCCCGTTACTATGTAACTTGTACTGTCAATAGGTGTCCTGGAAGTTTTTGGTTGTTTGGTATAAATTCATAAAGAAATAGAACTATGTATCCCATTATTTGGGACAACTTTTAGAATACAGTAACCTTTTTTTGGGACGTAATATAGTAAGGCTGGGTTTACATATGTCCGGCATCCAGCATAGTTTTCCTCTGGTGTTTATCGGAGGGAAACTGATGCTAGAACTGATCCCATTCATTTGAATGGGACAGTTCACAATCATCCAGCATCTCAATTTTGACGCCGGATGGTTGGACACGCCAGAGGACACCGGACAGGGGAAAGTAGCTTGTCGGATGCCATACAACTGCTAACAAGTTGTCATCAGTTGTGGCATCAGTTGTGCTGAGATTTAGGCTGAGTTCACCTATGCCATATGCCGGACATATGTGAACCCAGCCTTATAGAGTTCCTGCATGTATGGCAATATAAATGAGTAAATATTTTAGAAAAAGTATTGCACAGATCAGATAGCCCCAAAAATGCTAGGACAAGGGGTACAGCTAAAATAGAGGTATATAACAAGTGCATAAGCAGGTTTGGTAACACTATAAAGGTGATGGTTTATAACAGGAAAGTGATTTCCCCTTATTTAGAAATCTCCTACCATTTTGTGTATACAGCTCCTATGCAGAACTATGAATTCTCATGGTAACAACCAAATGCTTTATAGTCTGTCTTTTATTTTTCTCTTGGCAAAGTTGCATTTGTTTTATATATTTTCGATACAATAGAGGAAAAAAATGGCTGTTAAAGTTTTCTTGACTCTTTGTATTATACATGTATTATTATCATGACAGATATGTAAAATGATTATTTTTATGTTAGAAAAATATACATATCCTTTAACTATTTAGTGTATGCAATGTTTTGTAACATGGTTCTAATATTGTCCATGTAGCGAGTTCATATATAATAATGTAAGGCTACATTCACGGTGCGGAATTACCAGGAGGAGAAAATCCGCTTGGAAATTCCAATGTGGCAGCCTGTCATTGTGTCATTGTCTTCAATGGGATTCTGTGCCACTGCGCACGCTGCAGAATTTCAATGGTGGAAAATTCAGCTGCAGATATTCAAATTCCAGACTCCACTGAAAGAATAAACATGTTGATTCTTTCAGCAGAGATCCGTGTGGACTACATCGCCATCATGGTAACGGTGTACGCCAATGTGGTCCTAGCGCCGAAGGAATTCTGCAAATCTGCTATTTTGTTCTATAGCTGACATCCAGACTAGTCTGGCCATTTTAGCATTAGGGCATTTTTTGTGGGCCAATAGCCCCTTGAGTTACATAAAAAAATAAAATGCTATTTTGTTATCCAAACCAAGTGTATCATAGCTCTTGTGGTTAATCGGAGGTAATGTTTGAGTGGGGAGTTTAAAATTTTTAATCCACCATTGGATGTCACTCACATGGGTTAATAAAAGTAGACAATAGACAACATCTTAATACAGTGGTCCCTCAAGTTACAATATTAATCAGTTTCAGGACAACCATTGTATGTTGAAACCATTGTATGTTGAGACCATAACTCTATGGAAACCTGGTAATTGGTTCTTAAGGCCCCCAAAATGTCATCCAAAAAAGACAGGAGCTTCTTCAGGGTCCTGTACAGTACACACAGTGTCCTAAAAAAGTAATGGAGCCGCCCTCACCTGGTGTCTAAAGGAGCAGCTAACCCTGCACAGCTAGAACATGTAATACCTCCCTGTACTGTAGGGAGGCGCTAACAGAAATGCCTATTCTGATTGGCCATTGACTTGTTTCTCAGATCTGGACTGTCTGTAGCATTGTATGTTGAGTTTGGTTTCAAGTTACAATGGTCCTGAAAAAAATGTTTGTATGGTAAAAATACTGTATGTTGAATTTATTGTAACCTGAGGCCATTGTAAGTTAAGGGACCACTGCCATTCAGTAATTTGGCATGGGCCATTTATCTGGTATTTATAACCACTGCAAAAATATCACTATATCACAAATATAACACCATATACATGTAACTAAAACACTTGCATTATACTGGTATGAACGCTCAACAGTGCCACAGAATCCCACGTACACAAAGCTTCACCCCCAGGGCTTAAAAGGAGTTATGCAGCATTAGAAAAAGAGAGCTAATTTCTGTCAAAAACAACACCACACTTGTCCTCAGGTTGTATGTGGTATTGCAACATGACTACATTAATTTTAATAGAACTGAGCTGCAATATGACACAAAACCTGTCAGCAGGTGTGGTGCTGTCCCACTAACCCAATAAAAGGTCACAACAAAATAAAAGGGTTTTCCCATGTAGCAAAGTTGGAAAAATCAGAAAAATGTGTTGTTTTAGGTAAAATGACCTTCACCCTGCACCGTTCTTCTCCCTGTGGATCTGATCACTTCCTGGTTTCCTCCCTGAACTATGACCCTGTTGCCAGGCAACAGAGCTCCCACTTTCCCACAGTGTCCCTTGCATGCATACACAGCAGCAGAAAGTAATGAGCAATATGCAGTTATACTGAATATGTGCGACCATCTCAATAGAAGCCCTAAGATATTCGTAACCAGGGGCAACAGGGCAAAACATTGCAGGAACATGGGAGATTATTAAAGGAAAACTGTATTGGTATATAACTTATCCCCTATCCGAAGGATCGGCCTCCGCGTCATGCTGGGGGCGGACACGCCCCCTTTCTGCGCACTTCCGGAAGCCCCGAACAGGAGAATGCGGGGGGTCCCAGCGGTCGTACCCCTCATGATCTATAACTTATCCCCTATCCTTCGGATAGGGGATACGTTATATACCACTACAGTTTTCCTTTACGCATACTGTTTAGCTCTCAATCTGTACATTTCCGGAAATGCTTGTATGTTAGAAATATGTTTAATTTGACATATTTCATCTATATAGGCATGTATATCTTTTTGGTAACCCCCCATCTATGTTGATAACTGATGAGCCATTCTTAGACTATGTTCACACGGCTGAATTTCCGCCCAGAAAATTTCCAGGCAGACATTCTGCAGACATCAGGTGCCAACAGAACATGTAGGCGCTAGGACCGCTCAGAAATGCACAGTCTCCATCGACGGCAATGCATTATCGAGTAGTGATGAGCGGCAGGGGCCATATTCGAATACGCGATATCTCGCAAATAGATGGATGAATATTCGTCCTATGTTCGCAAGATTTGCATTTGCCTCGTTCTCTTCTTTTTTTATGCGAAAATTCGTATAAATTCGCGTAAAAATAAATTCACGTAATTTAAAAAAAATGAATATTCAGCATTATGAATATATATCACTATATTCTAAATATTCTCGAAATCGCGAAGTGCTGATATTCGCAGTAAAAATTAGCATTTCGAATATTCGCGCTCAACACTGTTACCGAGCGCATTCCGTAGAAAAGGAGGTCAAGTCCATTCTTTCTGCGGATGCTGGAATCGGGATTTCCGCTACGAAAAATCGTCCGTGTTCACAGAGCAACAGAATCCCATAAAAATGGAATGTCCATGCGGAATTCCGTGCTGACATTCCTCCGTGTGAACATGGTCTTCCTCAGCGCACCACTGCAATCTATTACTTCTAACAATTATGTATTTACAAGGGTCTCCGTAATCCCCCACCCCTCTAGTCCCTCCATAGCCGTGCTTTCCAACCAGCGCGCCTCCAGCTGTTGCAAAACGTCAACTCCCAGCATGCCCGGACAGCCGTTGGCTGTCCGGGCATGCTGGAAGTTGACGTTTTGCAACAGCTGGAGGCACGCTGGTTGAGAAACACTACAATATAGATTATAAAATAAAATATCCGTTTCGTCTGATTTATCTGTTATGTAACCAGGTAACAAATTCCACATCATCGAGTTTTAGGAATAGCCATCATTCTAGACTACAACCAGTTCCGTATAGTGAGAGATTGATTCATTAATGAATACTAAGTACATGATGCCATTATTCTGCGGTAACGCTATAACCGCCATTGATCGGTAGACTCAAATTTCTGACTCATTTCGAACAAGTTGTTAGGATTCTGTCCCCTCGTCAGCTGGAAGGATGGTATTCTGCTCAACCTTAAATATTAGGTATATTTATAACAAAAGATCAAGCGAGATTCCCTCTTCCAGTTACACATAAGTGATGTATCTATGCTCTGCTACCCCTGTTAATCAGTCATCACTGATCTGGAAAGTACTGACTCACCGCTAGTTGCCAGTCATTTTAAGAACAAGGGAAAACAGAGGATTTATACCGAAAGCGCCTGAGAAGGTATTACGGGAATACAAAGAAATATCCAATGTAAAAAAAAAAAAAATCAAGAGAGATAAAATAGTTCCAGAGAAGCTGATTTATTTTACAGACCACAGGTTTAGTCTATACAGGTTTTGGAACTGGATAAATAGTGATACTGCTAAGTCTGGCTTATGTTATTACTAAGAACGATGACATAAAATGATGATGTAATTAGGGCGATTACATAACAGTTTACATATCATAGAAACATAAAATTTGTCGGCAGATAAGAACCATTCGGCTCATCTAGTTTGCCCAATATTATGAATAGTATGAATAGTCCCTGGTCCTATCTTATATGAAGGATAGCCTTGTACCTATCTCTTTCTTATATGAAGGATAGCCTTATACCTATCTCTATCTTATACGAAGGATAGCCTTATGCCTATTTCTATCTTATATGAAGGATAGCCTTATACATATCTCTATCTTATATGAAGGATAGCCTTATACTTATCCCTATCTTATACGAAGGATAGCCTTATGCCTATCTATATCTCATATGAAGGATAGCCTTATACACATATCTATATTATATGAAGGATAGCCTTATACTTATTTCTATCTTATATGAAGGATATCCTTATACCTATTTCTATCTTATATGAAGGATAGCCTTATACCTATCTCTATCTTATATGAAGGATAGCCTTATACCTATCTCTGTCTTATATGAAGGATAGCCTTATACCTATCCCTATCTTATATGAAGGATAGCCTTATACCCATCTCTATGTTCTATGAAGGACAGTCTTATACCTATCTCTATCTTATATGAAGTATAGCCTTATACCTATCTCCATCTTATATAAAGGATAACCTTATACCTGTCTCTATCTTATATGAAGGATAGCCTTATACCTTTCTCTATCTTATATAAAGGATAGCCTTATACCTATCTCTATCTTATATGAAGTATAGCCTTATACCTATCTCCATCTTATATGAAGGATAGCCTTATACCTATCTCTATCTTATATCCTGCAACCCGTGTACTAGTTTAGTACCTCTTCTCTGAACTCTCTCCACTTGGTAAAGTTAACGTTTTTTACAGAGAAACAGTGAAAACCAACTCTTTGTGATATAGTAATAAAAATACACATGAAATGTATAATATATAGTATGTATAATCCTATAATTTTATCTGGGGTAAGAAGTGATAAGTATGAATTGACATATCAGATAAGGTGCCCATACGCCTTTGACCTAAGTCGTCCCAAATCACTGACTTTAGACTACCCCTCCTCCTTATTTTTTATTTTTTTACAGGAAGCAGAACTGTATTGTGTGTATGTGCCTCTGCTTCTGGCAGAAGTATCAAGTCCTCTGGTATTTGACTGTTGTATAAGTCATTGCCGTGATGATGCCCGGGTCAATCAGAGGGCATGGATGAAGAGTTAATTACATCATGGTCCTCTGTGTCCACTCTCTCTTCAGGTGTGCTATATATACCTTAACCTGTTAAGGATGCAGGACATACAGGTACGCCAATGTGCCCGAGTCCTTAAGGTTGCCGTTACCAGCGTTTAAAGTGTTCTAACGAGCCAGGGTTAATGCCGGGCATTACCGATCAGGCCGATGCCCGGCATTATCCCTCAAAAGTTGATTGTGGCATCTAAAATGAAACTGAAAGCATCCCAGCAGCACAGCAGAGCTGATCAGAACTATCAAGACGAAATGGCGATGCTCTTACCTACCTCCTCGCCGTCCGATCAGTGTTCTATTGCTCCAAGCCTTCCATGGCAGGCTAGAGCAGCAGAGCACCGATAACATTGATCAATGCTATACTATGGCATATCATTTAACAGTGTATGCAATGAAAAGATCGCATGGTATAGCACCCTATGTGGGCTAAAAAAAAAAAGAAAAAAGTGTAAAAAAAAAAAGTTAATAAATGTGAATAAGCCTCTCCCCTGATTAAAGTTTGAATCACCCCCATTTTCCATTTTTTTAAATAAATAATGTAATAAAAAAATAAAAATAATCATGTGTGGTACCTCCACCTGCGTAAATGTCCAAACTATTAATATATGTGGTTAACTAAACCATACATTCGATGGCGTACACGTAAAAAAAAAAAAAAAAAAAAAGTCCAAAATTATGCATTTTTGGTCACTCCATATACCATAAAATAGGGGTCAGAAGATGACAATTTTAAAAAGAATAATTTTATTGCATGTAGTTCTAATTTTTTTAACTGGTAAAATATAATCAAACCTGCATAAGTTGGGTATCCTTGTGACCGTATGAACCTACAGAATAAAGATGAGGTGTAATTTTTACCGAAAAGAAACGGAGAAACGGAGGCCCTAAAAAGTACTAAAATGATGATTTTTTTAAAGGGGAGGAGGAAAAAACAAAAGTGCAAAAACGAAAATTGTCTTTAAGAGTACTTAAGGTGAAAATGGGCTGAGTACTTAAGGGGTTAATCAGTCTGTTTCATCCTGCCTGTGTTTGTGGTCTTGAATCTCCAATAGCATTCTGGTTGTATCTCTTGCTGACCTGATCTGTTTTACCTGACCTCTGTCTGTGACCTGACCATCCCTTTGCCTAACGCTCTGTACTTTTACTGCCATCTAGGTTTCTGACTCTTGGCTTGTTTACGATTAACCCTTCATTCTCTGTTGTGGTACCTTTTTCCCGAACATTGCTGATTTGGACTGCCTGACCATTCTTGATGCCCCTGTTCTTAGTGCAGTTATCATTGACCAGTTGGCGGCCAACATTTAGGGCGGATCATCCAAATAAGTAGGGACAGTGGTTTGGGCTAGCATCAGGGCTGCCCTGTTCCCTATCCCGGACATGACAAGAACTGTGACCTTTATATCAAGGGATTATTTTTGGGGTGGGGGAGGGAGGAAAAAGTTAAGGACAATTAAGGACAAGTAAGTAATACAGTACAATATAAATGTAATAAAGCTAAGTAAAACCTTAAGGCTGCTTAATGTAGATAAGGAAGGGATTATAAAGGAAATAACATAGACATTACAATTACAAATGGTTGCAATAAAAATACTGTACAACTACAGAGAATCATTATTTATGTCCAAGGACATCAGGGAATTTTCTGCCGGGTAATTTCTAGACTGTATTTATCTTTTTGGTTACTGGTAACTGAAGACTCGCAGCCAGAATTATATGGCTTGTTACCCAATGGAGGTTTTCAGAATAGCTGAGAGTCCGATGAAGCATAGGTCTATGGCAGGTGAGAGAGAGACTTTCTTATGGTGGTTGGGAAAATCCCTTTTAATATTTATTGTTCAAACATTTAAGAAGAAAATATTTAAGGCTAAACTGATGAATATGGTGTCATATCTAATACACATCTTCCCTTTTTGGGGTTGTGCATCACCCCTTAGGTTCTAAACTAGGCATAACAGAGTAACAGTTTTTTGCCCAGAATTTTTTCAGAAAATATTTTATCTTTATAATCTGCATTGTGGCTATCAGCCCTAGGACTATCAACTGTTTGTTTTATTTGTCACTAAATACCACCAGAAACTATAAAATGTACAGAACATACTTCAGCCAACCTGTAATATTTTGCATTATACAAATAAGGAAATATCACCAGAAATGGGAATACTTAATTTTACTTTTAAACTATCTTGCTATAGAGTTAAAAATGGAAATGAATTTACATTTAAATGACTGAAGAGCAATTGGAAATGGAAAAGAATCCTGCAGGAAATATTCACCATGGAGTTTTGTAACACATTATCAAATTACAGTATTAATAGTTTTCTCCAAGCCTCACTGCACAAACCAACGTTATGAGAATTATGACTGGGCATGAAGGAGTCACAGGCAAATGGAAGCTCAAGACCATTATAGTTTATTGGTGTTGAATTGTATGTGAGAAATGATGAATATACTAAATGAACACCAGTCAACCATAACATTGAAACCTAATAGCCCCCCTCCCCCTTGTGTCACAAAAACATCTCTGACCTGTCGAGGCATCAACTCCACTAGACCTCTGAAAGTGTTCTATCATTTATGATACCAGTGTTTTAGTAGCAGAGTCTTTTAAAGGAAATCTGTCATCAGTTTCACCTGCACTAACCTGTCAGTACAAACAGGTAGCGCAGGTGACACTGATGTCAACAATACTTATCTGGTCCTGTTCTGTGCTCAGGTTCTCCTGCTATCTTCTGTATCTTCCACTCCGGGGCCGACTTGGAGCATGCACAGAGCTTTGTGATCTCACCACTGCTGTTTGCTAGCAGCAGGACCCAGCAGAGAAGCAGGAGCGGTGACTTCAGGAAGCTCTGCCCATGCTCCAAGAAGATATGGAGGAAGATAGCAGGAGAACCAGAGCACAGAACGGGACCAGGTAAGTATGGTTGTCATCAGTGTCACCGGCACTACCTGTCTCCACAGACAGGTTAGTGCAGGTGAAACTGATGACAGATTTCCAATAAGTCCCATAACTTGCAGACTTCTGTGTTGCACAACAGTGAATGTGATAGAATTGTGGGGATTTGCAATTATATCTTTGTGCAGTGTCCCACCACATGATCCTGTATGGCTTGTAGGACATTTCCCCTTATTATTGGTGTATTTTACAGATAACACAATGGTGTGTGCCATATACATATAATAATTCTATGGTGTAATTGTCTAGGGTAGTTACATTGTAATTTATACTTTTATGCACTTTTTTAAACTGTGAAAAAAAGTAACTCATACATTTATACTTACATTACCATGCATTGAAGAACATTATGTTGTATGTCAGGAATCTCCATAGGTCAGTCACTCTCTCCACTGAGAGGAAGTCCAGTTCAGTCATAGTCAATGAGAGAATTCAGCTACTGTCAGCACATTTATTACATGTAAGAATGGCTAGGAGTCAACCAGTAAGCATACCTCAGTGAAGATACCCAGAACTAGTGCAGTTACCTAATGGGGTCCTCCGGTGGAATTTTTTTATTTTTTTTTCTAAATCAACTGATGCCAGAAAGTTAAACTGATTTGTAGATTACTTCTATAAAAAAAATCTTAATCCTTCCAGTACTTATGGACGGCTGTATACTACAGAGGAATTTATTTTCTTTTTGGATTTATTTTCTGTCACGACCACAGTACTCTCTGCTGACACTGTCCATTTTAGGAACTGTCCAGAGCAGCATATGTTTTCTATGGGGATTTTCTCCTGCTCTGGACAGTTCCTGACATGGACAGAGGTGTCAGCAGAGAGCACTGTGGTCGTGACAGTAAAGAAATCTAAAAATAATAGAATTTTCTCTGTAGTATACAGCCGCTAATAAGTATTGGAAGGATTAAGATTGTTTAATAGAAATAATTTACAAATCTGTTTAATTTTTTGGCATCAGTTGATTTAAAAAAAATAAAAAAATTTAAAAATTTAACCGGAGTACCCCTTTAAGGAACCTCCATTTCAGGAGCCTCCATATTTACTGCCTTGTTTCTAACCAGGGGGTGCCTTCTCACACCATACATTATTTTGTCTAGAATTTAGCAAGATGCTGTATGTCCATTTGCTATAGAAGACTGTTTTGTCAGATTTTAATAATTAGGGACTGTGTTAGTTTACCCTATCCCAGTGTCTGACTGAGTGACTGCACATTTACCACAAAGGGTACCCCTCTTTCCTGCTACCAGACTCTACACAGGGTTGCACTGGGAAATGCTACACCATCTACACTGACTGTGCACACCCCTATCACTGTGCAGATCAACAGGAAATGAGAGAGTTTAATTTGAAGCCCTCATGTCCATGAACTTCAACCATGACCAACTATGGAACCACAACACCCAGCTATCCCACTGGCTCTGTCTCCTGTGATGCTCTCTCTGTGTTTCTGTGTTTGATGCAACTTTGGTACAATATAAGAATGTTAAAGGGTACTCCGCCACTAGACATCTTATCCCCTAGCCAAAGGATAGGGAATAAGATGTCTTATCATCTTATTCTCCATGATCTCTGTGCAGCACCCAGCGTTCGTTAAGAATGCTGGGTACAGGTGGCGGGGTTGTGACGTCACGGCCATGCTCCCCGCTATGCCACGCCCCCTCAATGCAAGTCTATGGAAGCTGGCGTGGTGGCCACATTCCCCCTCCCATAGACTTGCATTGAGGGGGCATGGTGTGACGTAATGAAGAGCGTGGTTATAATGTCACAACCCCCTGCCGCCCGCTCCAAGCGTTCAGAACAAAATGTTCTGAACACTGGACCAGCAGAGTACCCCTTTAACCCCTTAAGGACCCATGACGTACCAGTACATCATGAGTCCGCTCCCGTTCTCTAACAACGACCAGGACCCGTGGCTAATAGTGCACAGCACTGATAACGGTGCCGCGCGCTATAAACCCTTTAGACGCGGCATTCAAAGTTGAACGCCGCGTCTAAAGTGAAAGTAAAACAATGCCGGTTAGCTCAGGGAGCTGTTTGGGATCGTCACGGCGAAATCGCGGCATCCCAAACAGCTTACATGACAGCCGGAGGGTCCCTACCTTCCTCCATGCTGTCCAATCGCCGAATGACTGCTCAGTGCCTGAGATCCAGGCATGAGCAGTCAAGCGGCAGAATCATCGATCAGTGGTTTCCTATGAGAAATCACTGATCAATGTAAAAGATCAGTGTGTGCAGTGTTATAGCCCACTATGGGAGCTATAACACTGCAAAAAAAAAAGTGGGAAAAAAAGTGAATAAAGATCATTTAACAACTTCCTTTATAAAAGTTTGAATCACCCAATTCCCATAAAAAAAAAATAAAAAAAAAACAGTGATCCATCATACTGCCCCATACGCAGAAAAATAAAAAAGTTATAGGGGTCAGAAGATGACAATTTTAAACCTATAAGTACGTCAAAATCAAACCTACATAAGTAGGGTATCATTTTAACCGTATAGACCTACAGAATAAAGAGAAGGTGTCATTTTTTACTGAAAAATGTACTGTGTAGATACGGAAGCCCCCAAAAGTTACAAAATGGCTTTTTTTTTTTTTCAATTTTGTCGCACAATGATTTTGTTTTCTGTTTCGCTGTAGATTTTTGGTTAAAATGACTGACGTCATTACAAAGTAGAATTGGTGGCACAAAAAATAAGCCATCATATGGATTTCTAGGTGCAAAATGGAAAGAGTTATGATTTTTTAAAGGTAAGGAGGAAAAAACGAAAATGCAAAAACGGAAAAACCCCCGGTCCTTAAGGTGTTAAGTTGTTAATATTTTCTCCAAGCTGTGGTAAGTCTGGCACTGCTCTTACTCATAGGATATGGTGCAGAGTAGCAAGTCAGTGGACGATAGTTTAATGGGTGAAGCGTGGTGATATTTGGTATACACAAGATAATCATTGAGGAAATCTCAAAGAAAAGTTACACTTTTAATCATTTTATCTTTCTCCTACGTATGTCAAGTCAGGGAAGCAAAATATCTACTTAAAAAACTATTATAGGCCAAATGAACCCACTTACATGGGCTCACTTAAAACTTAAAAAAAATGGCTTTGGTGGGGAAACAATACTCAGTTTTTCTATTGTGGGAACATCCTTGAGAACATTTTTCTCATCAGGACATTTTTCTCATCAAGGTGGATTTATCAAGAATGGTGTTGATACACATCTTTTTACCTCTTAATTTGTGTGGTGGAAACTGTGTACATGCACCAAATGTATTACTAGTGATGAACGGCATAGGCCATATATGAATTTAGAATATTTTGCGAATATATGTACAAAAATTCATCCTATGTTCACGAATTTTGCATATTCATTCACTTTTTTTCCATGCAAAATTTGTCATGAAATTTGTAAAGTTCGCATGCGCGATTATGTCTTTCAACTAACTACTTTCCTATTGGTTGCTAGTGATGTTGCTAACCTCTGACAACTGTATTTGGATCCTTCTCATTGGCCCACAAGCTAAAAGAAGGGAGGGTTCAGTGTCCTCTGGAAGTGTCGATATTCGTGAATTTTGGCATATTCGCATATACAAAATATTCGCGCTCCACACCGACTCACACAGTAAATAATATTGGAGCCTTCTTTTGGACCACAAGATGGAAGCAGGGAGGGATAATCACTTTTTATCAATACAGTACACAGTACAAGTCATAAAAAATAATATTCGTCATAATGAATATATATCGCTAAATTCTAAATATTTGCAAAATTGCGAAGTGCCGATATTCGCAATTTGCAATTCTAATATTTGCGCTCAACACTATTTATTACATGGTGTTGGGCATGCAACAAATCCGGTGCTGGTTACATTTCTTACTTCACTACTCTACTTTATCTTTCCTCTTTTGCTACATTTTCTGCAACTTTTGACCCCATGTGCCAAAATGTGCGACTTTCTACACATGCTGCTTACACTCCAGTCTGGTGTAGATTTGCCCCTCAGTTAGCGCATTTGCACCAAAAGTTGAGGCAAACTGAAAAGTCGCACATCATAAATTCCTGACCTCTGCATGATATGAACTGAAATCACAACTTAGTATGTTCTTTTAGAAAAACCATCAAAATGAAAAGTCGCAAAACTTTGACACAAAAAAAATCAGTATGCCAAAGAAAAGCACCAAAAAAGGGCGAAAAAAATTGGGTAAAATGATTCATAAATTCCCCCCTTAAAGGACAACTACAGTGGTACACATTTATATATGCACGTGCCCGGGCCTCAAAAATAAACAAAATAAACTTATACATACCTTCCTACGAGCCCCCGTTGGTCCGGCACAGGCCTCATGGTCCGGCAGTGCTGACGTCATTCCACTTCCTGGGGATGGGGACGCCGCAGAGCCGTCGGCGTATCAACCGCCGTAGCGATGTCCCGCCCCGGCCTGTGATAGGCTGAGCCCATTGTCATGTAAGGAGCTCTGGCCGGCTTCTTACATAACAGTGGGCTCAGTCTATCACCGACCGGGGCAGGACATCGCTACAGCCGGTGATACGCCGACGACTCTGAGGCGTCCCCGTCCCCAGGAAGCGAAATGACGTCAGCACTGCCGGACCGTGAGGCCTGTGCCGGACCAACGGGGGCTCGTAGGAAGGTATGTATGAGTTTATTTTGTTTATTTTTGAGGCACAAGCATATATAAATGTGTACCACTGCAGTTGTCCTTTAATGTTTATCAGCCTTCAAATGTTATTACATAATTTTTTCCACTGATGATGTCATCGAAAAGCATTTTTCCTTTAATCAGTTATGCAAATGAAAAGTCTGAATCTATGGAAGCGGAGTCTCTATTGTTCCTAATTTAGTGCTTGTTATACATTGTTTCTTTTGATTGCCTGATTTTATTCAATCTTTCAAATCAAGCTTTGCTGCAAGATAAATGAAGTTTCCAGCTGGGCTTTTACCTTCTTGTATCATATTGAGAGTCTTGTTCCGTGCGATCTGAGACACGCTGGTTATTTTTACCTCCATATTTCAGCTCTTTCATGTTTTCCGTTATCTTTATAATAGTTATTTGTCCGTGATTGAATTATTACAATATGTGCACAAAGCTGTAGAATATTTTGACGCTATAACTAGTGAATTCAGAAAGTCTTCATACCCGTTCACTTTTCCCCCATCAAACTACACTCAATGACGTATAATGATATGTAAAAAGACATTAAGAAATTTTGCTCATTTATTAAAAAGAAAAAACTAACATTTTGCATAGACATAAGTATTCATACCCTTTGTTATGACACATGAAGTTTAGCTCTGGCTCCTCCCAATTCTCTGGATCATCTCTTGAGATGTTTCAACACCTAGAGTCACCTGTGGTCAATTCAGCTGATAGGACTGGATTTGGAAAACACAACCCTGTCTACATAAGTTCTTACAACTGATAATGCATATCAGAGCAAAAACCAAGCTGCAAGGTAGAAAGGACTGTCTGTAGAGTGCAAAGAGAGGATTGTGTAAAGGCATAGATCTGGAGATCTAAAAGCCACCAGGCATATGCAATAAAGCCAGTAAAAGATGTTTAGACTGAGAGAAACAAGATTCTTGGGTCTTAGTAAACCAAGATTTATCTTTTCGCCCTTAATTCCAAGTGTCATATCTAGAGGAATCCAGTTTGGCTAACAACACCTATTGAAAGGTATACTGGAAGTACACTGTACAGGACTTAGCATGCCTGAGTTGAAAGCAATGCCTTAAAGGGGTATTCCGCCCCTAGACATCTTATCCCCTATACAAAGGATAGGGGATAAGATGTCAGATCGCTGCGGTCCCGCTGCTGGGGACCCCTGGGATCCCCGCTGCGGCACCGCGCTATCATTACAGCACAGAGAGAGTTCGCTCTGCACGTAATGATGGGCGGTACAGGGGCCGGAGCATCATTACGTCACGGCTCCGCCCCTCATGATGTCACGGCCCGCCCTTTCAATACAAGTCTATGGGAGGGGCGTAGTGGTCGTCAACATGCGTCGCCACCAATCTCATTCTGTTCCATGTGGACAAGTACCTGAAACAGGCATCACCACCAGCCTCAGAACCATTGATATAAAAACTGATCAGAATAGAACGGTTATGGGTAAGTAATACAATCTATTAAATAGATATATATTAAAAGGACATATGGGTTCAACAGAGTTTAATATATATAAGCAACTCCGTCTGGATCAATATGCATAAAAATGTATAAAAAGATGTAGACATATAGAACTACATACAGGGAGGCATAAAAAATTTTTTGTGATTGTTAACGCACCAATAATACAACAGAGCTGCGATGGGCTATAATGTGGGGTATTAACACACACATCATACAACAGGGCTATGATGGAATAAAAAGGAGACCATTAGCCAAAATTTTCAGCATATGTTTTTAATGGTCTCATTTAAACCTTGGGGAACTAAAGTGCCAAGTTTATGTATCCAAAATGATTCATGACTGATCAAAGGCTGGTACCTGTTGTGCACCTCTACAGGAATAGATTCAAGAATAATGAGTCTTAAAGGGGTACTCCTGTGGGAAACTTTTTTTTTATTTTTTTTTTAATCAACTGATGCCAGAAAGTTAAACAGATTAGTAAATTACATCTATTAAAAAAATCTTAATCCTTCCAGTACTTATTAGCTGCTGAATACTACAGAGGAAATTATTTTCTTTTTGGAACACAGTGCTCTCTGCTGACATCATGACCACAGTTCTCTCTGCTAACATCTTTGTCCATTTTTGGAACTGTCCAGAGCAGCATATGTTTTCTATGGGGATTTTCTTCTACTCTGGACAGTTCTTAAAATGGACAGAGATGTCAGCAGAGAGCACTGGGTTCCAAAAAGAAAAGAGCTTCCTCTGTAGTATTCAGCAGCTAATACCACTTTAACATATCCACACAGCCCTGATGCTTCACAGCAAAATGTTTTGATACACTGTGAAGCATAAATTTGTGTCTGATATTAAATCTGTGTTTGTTCATACGTGCCCAAACTGTTTGGACAGTTCGGCCCTTGTATTGCAAATCACAACTGCAACTTACTAGATAAATAGCAAAATATATATGGCAAGAAAAAAAAACCTTAATCTGGAATATTTTGTTAGTACATGTAGATGTAAAATTAATAGTAGGCTTTGGAGATGAAATTACAACATAAGCATCTCGCTTTTCACATGGGACACAACCATAATTAATCTCGGCTGTGCCACTGATTAAACTGTTGCTTTTTTTAAGCCTACTAGGGGCAATACGATTTTGTAAATTTTTCGATCGTTGGAATGTGATCATAGGGGATTTGGGCACCAAGCTCTTCAGAATAGGGTCACTCTGGAATATAGACCAATTTTTCTGTATGATTTTCTTTATTTGATTTGCCTCACTGTTGTAGTCTGTAACAAAATTATACATGTAATTCTGATAAATATTTGCCACTTTATGTTCTTTATCCTTCTTACTATTAGCTAATGTTTAGTTGGATTGCATAAGCATTCGTTAGTAGAGATGTAGGGTATCCCTTTTCACGGAAACATGTTTTTAAAATTGCAGCCTGTTCTTTAAAGGGTACCTCTCATCAAAAAAACGTTTGATATATTATAGATTAATGTGTGCAGAATAACTTTACAATTGCATGTTATTAAAAAAGATGCTTCTTTCTATTTAATTTTCCATTTTGAAGAAATGACCACTAGGGGTCTCCCTACCAGTTCTGTCAGCAAGCATTTCTGACTCATGCTGGAGTCCTAAACACTACGAGCTGCCAGTCTGCTTTGTTCACAAAGGAGAACACTCAGAGCTGCCAGCCTGCTTTGTTCACAGCCTATTTGGCTGTGAACAAAGCAGGCTGGCAGCTCTGAGTGTTTAGGACTCCAGCATGAGTCAGAAATGCTTGCTGACAGCACTGATCGGGAAAAATACAATAGAAAGAAGCATATTTTTCATTAACATGCTATTGGAAAGTTATTCAACATTCATTAATCTAAAATATATCAAAAGTTTATTTGATGAGAGGTACCCTTTAAAATCAACATCTGATTTTAATTGATTTTAAAGAACAGGCTACAATTTTAAAAGCATGCTACCGTGAAAAGGGATACCCTACATCTCTACTAACGAATGCATATAGGAGAGTAAACTTAATAGTAGCTAAGAACAAGAAGGCTAAAGAACATAAATATTGATCAGAATTACAGGTACAATTTTGTTACAGACTACAATAGTGAGGCAAGTCAAATAAAGAAAATCATACAGAAAAATTGGTCTTTAGTCCAGAGTGACCCTATTCTGAAGAGCTTGGTGCCCGAATCCCCTATGATCACATTCCGACGATCGAAAAATTTACAAAATCTTATTGCCCCTAGTAGGCTTAAAAAAAGGAGCATTTTAATCAGTTTCACAGCCAAGATGAATTATGGTTGTGTCCTGTGGGAAAAGGGAGATGCTTAAGTTGTAATTTGATCTCCGAGCCTACTATTAATTTTACATCTACATATACAAACAAAATATTCCAGATTAAGGGCACGTTCCCACTTGGCGTATATGCAGCGTATTTCATGCTGAGCAAAATCTGTGGAAGCAATGGGAAATACGCTGAGTATCCCTCGCTCACCATACAAACAGAGCTTTCCGGGGGCAGCCCTATGTGTGCAGTGAGTTTTGGAGGCGGGGCAGTGTGTAACGCGTGGCTCCACCTCCAAAACTCACTGCACACATAGGGCTTCCACTGAAAAGCCTTGTGTGTATGGTGATCGAGGGATACGCAGCCTATTTCCCGCTGCTTCTGCAGATTTTGCACAGAGTGAAATATGCTGCGTATACGCAAAGTGGGAACGTGCCATAAGGGTTTTTATTCTTGTCATAAAACTTTTGCTGTTTATCTATTAAGTTGCAGTTGTGATTTGCAATACATGGGCGATACTGTCCAAACAGTATGGGAACGTATGAACAAACACAGAATTAATATCAGACACAAATTTATGCTTCACAGCGTATCAAAACATTTTGCTGTGAAGCATCAGGGCTGTGTGGATACTTTGAGACTCATTATTCTTGAATCTATTCCTGTAGAGGTGTACAACAGGTACCAGCCTTTGATCCGTCGTGAATCATTTTGGATACATAAACTTGGCACTTTAGTTCCCCAAGGTTTAAATGAGACCATTGAAAACATATGCTGATAATTTTGGCTAATGGTCTCCTTTTTATTCCATCATAGCCCTGTTGTGTGTTAATACTCCACATTATAGCCCATCATAGCTTTGTTGTATTATGGGTGCGTTAACAATCACCAAAAATGTTTTATGTCTCCCTGTATGTAGTTCTATATAATGTTTACATCTTTTTATACATTTTTATACATATTGATCCAGGCGGAGTTGCTTATATATGTTGAACTCTGTTGAACCCAAATGTCTTTTTAATCTATCGCTATTTAATATGTTGTATAACTTACCCATGACTGTTCTATGCTGATCAGTTTTTATATCGATGGTTCTGAGGCTGATGGTGAGACCTATTTCAGGTACTTGTTCACATGGAGCGGAATGAGATTGCTCTCATGGAGCGGAAGGATATTGCTTTTATGCGTTATATGGAGCATGCGTATATTTACATAGAGGCATGTTCCAGCGCTGTCTTTAGGTACCTGTTCATATTGCACCGAGAGTTCCACTACAAATGAGGGTTGTTTTGAACTTATTTGGCTAATTGTTGGAAACGTGTTTTCTGCATATATTTTTACGTTGTGACATAGAGGTTATGGCTCCTATCAGGCATTAACGTTTTTCTTCATAGATTTCTAGTTATACGCTGAAATATGTATTTGTTCACATGCAGCTTTTTTTATTTGTTTCTATCCCTTTTTTTTAAACAACGTATCTCTGCTTTTGCATGCAGAGTTTTTCTTTTGAGTGATGTATATATGTTTTCATTTTCTCTGTATTTTACATCTTTTGAAGCATGTGTATTGCTACATGTCATATATGTATATGCTTTATCTATTCTTGATCTTGCATAGCGTTATATGTGTTCATTGCTACGTTTTAGCTCAGTTGTTAATTAAGGGGTTAACACCATGAGGTACTTAAACAGGTGCCTGTTACCCATGTGATATGCCTGATGAAGCTGCCCATATGCAGCGAAACACGTTGCATGAATGTTACAATAAAGCTACTCTTCTGATATATCCACGGATCCATGCATTTTTAAATCTGAACAGCGCCGGGTATCCTGTTCATTTCTAAAGTCCTTTTATAGTCCATGCTACCCTGGGACAGGACAGCTGCAGTCAGAACTTACTACATATGTGCTTCCCTTTGTTGTGTATGCTACACAACCATCTTTACTAAGAGGCCATCTTCCACCTCCCCCTCCTCCCTTTGGAATTACTTGGAATCCTACACATGAGAGCGCCTTCTCCCCTTTCTATTTTCGGTCAGAGTACTGGAACAGTAGTGGATAGACCTGAAAATGGCTTCCACCGTCATGCCCCATCCAACCTGACAGAACATGAAAGGATCTGTAGGGAAGAATGGCAGAAAACATCAAATCCAGGTGTGTAAACCTTGTGCCTTCTCCCCAAGTAGACGGGAGGCTGTAATCGCTGCCAATGGGACTTTAATATAGTCCTGAGCAAAGGGTCTGAATACCTATGCTAATGCTAAATTATATATATATATATATATATATATTTTTATTTTTTTTTTTTTTTTTTTTACAGGGGCTTTTTAAACATTTATGTTTTGTTATGCTGTTTCCAAAGGGGCACAGCTTAGTAAGACATGAAACCGACAGGAACCGACATGGTCTGAAATGTGGTGCTGTGTGCCAAAATATGCTGCAATTTATTACACCAACTTAACCCCTTTACAACGTAAATGTAAGTCTTGGTTTGGCGGTACTTCGTGCACCAGGACGTACATTTACTTCTTGTGTATGACCGCGAGCATTGGAGCGGTGCTTGCGTCATACACAGCAGGTTCCGGTTGCTATCAGCAGCCGGGGTCCCACCGGTAATGGCGACATCTGTCCACCATTGACCCCTCAGATGCCGTGATCAGTACAGACCACGGCATCTGCGGCAATGCGCATGTTAAAATAGATGATCGGATCGCCCGCAGCGCTGCCGCGGAGATCCAATCATCTGTAATGGCGGACAGAGGTCCCCTCACCTGCCTCCATCCGTCTCCTGGCGTTTCCTGAGCAGACCAGAGCAGAAGATAGCCGATAATACCGATCAGTGCTATGCCCTCTGCATAGCACTGAACAGAATTAGCAATCAAATGTTTGCTATAGATAGTCCTTTATGGGGACATAAAAAGTGTAAAAAAAATAAGTTGAAAAATGTAAAAATAAAAAATAAATTAAAATCCCCTCCCCCAATAAAAATGAAAATTGTCAGTTTTTCCCATTTTACCCCCAAAAAGCGTGATTTTTTTAAAATAAACATATTGATATCTCCGCATGCATAAATGTCCGAACTACCAAAATATAATGGTAATGATCCCGTACGGTGAACGGCGTAAACGTAATAAATAAAAAAGTCCAAAAATGCTGCTTTTTGTCCCCTATTATTCCCAAAAAAATGTATAAAAAATTATCTAAAAGTTTTAATATGCAAATGAGGTATAGATTAAAGTACAGATGACAGCACAAAAAATCAGCCCTCATACCTCCCTATGTACGGAAAAATGAAAAAGTTATAGGTGTCAAAATAGGGAGATCTTAGATTCCTGGTTTTGTACAAAAAGATTTAGTTTTTTTTTAAGCAGTACAAAAATATAAAAGTATCTAGCCATGGGTATCATTTTAATCGTATTGACCCATAGAATAAAGAACACATCATTTTTACCATAAAGTGTACAGTCTGAAAACAAAACCCTCCAAAATGTGCAAAATTGTGGTTTTCATTTAAATTTCCTCCTTAAAAAAAAGAATTTTTGGGGTTTGCCGTACATTTTATGGTAAAATTAGAGGTTTTATTACAAAGTACAATAGGTCACGCAAAAAAAAACAAGCCCTTATATAGGTCTGTAGATGGAAATATAAAAGAGTTATGGATTTTAGAAGGCGAGGAGGAAAACAACGAAAACGCAAAAATGAAATTGGCCTGGTCCTTTAGGTTAAAATGGGTTTGGTCCTTAAGGGGTTAAAGGGGACATAAAGTTTGACAACAGTGTCTGGAATGTCTAAAGATGCATTATATTAATGAGCCAAAGTAATAGATTTGGTGCATACTTAGACTGCCTAGTCTCAGTTTACACTACTTAGTATAAGATAATTATAATGAATCAGCCTTATAGTCTGTATTGGTTAATAACTGAATCTTGGAGCTTAGCAGAGGGTTAATAGACTTGTCCATGCAAACAAATAAGCAGCAATGCATATGCATCACATAGTCTAAAAAATGAAGCGAAGCAACATGGTCCTGTATTAGGGTGGCACTATCCGCTATGTGCCCATAATATTCCTGTGTGTCTCATGTTATGGAGGAATTTACTCCTGATGAAGGTGGGGTAGTTTGTGCATGTGGTCATAGAAGTGGTTAAATAAAGGGGAGATGGATAGGCTAACCCTGGGCTCTTGTCCTATTGGGAACACACAGGTGAGCTTTATTTACTTAATAACAAAAAAGGCTTACATCTTGGCACTGGAAATACAGAGATTTAAAAAAATAAAAAGGGTAGACCTTGAATCCTGATGTAGGCTTGTACCGAGCCATGTGCATATCTACACCCCAATTTTCCTTCTGACAGGTCCGCTTTAAGTTTTACTTATATTTACCTCCAATGCAGTCTAAGATTTACTATACTTTTAAGTAAAATGTCCTTGTGGGAAGATGCCACCTCCTTTGAATGTGTTTTGCCAGAATTATAAATAGGACATTACACATTCTAATCATCATATTTCTTAATGTATAGCAAAGCAGCAATTTAACATGAAAGAAAAATAATTCAATTTAGAAATCTCTTCCATCTTTATGTTTCATTTTCAAAGGGTTTCTATCGGGAAATTGGACTGCATTAAATTCTTCATATATTAAAGGGAAGAATCATTTCCTTGCTGCATCAAACCTAATTTGTAAACATTATAGAAATATTTTGTGAAATATCATGGCGTTTTCTATTTCGCCAGCAGTATGTTTTGCCTTTGTCAGCATCATTTCCAAATAGTTATCTGTGCAAGAGCATTTTCATGCTTTAATCCCAAGGAAATAGTTTGTTATATATAGCATGAAATATTTCAGGATGTTTTGACTACTGGCTGCGGTAATTTAGTTTTCAGGCAATTTATGAATAATAATAAAATAAAAGTAATTATCAGTCATATAATATATGAATCGGCTTTGAATGTTGTTTTTGGTGATAAATAATCTAATAACGGCCCATTATAGTCAGTGGCAATGGAATCTTTTGCATACAGATAGAGCAAACACTGAGATACTCTTTAGCTGAATACCATCTACACAGGGCTAGTACAAGAAGTTTTTGCACACTAGGCAAAAGCTAATTTTGCCACCCCCTTGACTCCCCCAATTGACACGCCCCACTTTACTACTGAGGTGACACACAGTAACAAACCTCCTCCTCATGTTATCTCCTTACTTCTTGGGTCATGCACTGTAACAAACCCCCTCCTCATGTAATCACCTTACTACTGGGGTGACAGCTTAGCGACTGTCAGGACCTGGAGAAAAAACCTTCTTGCAGACGGCAGAATGGTGCCCCCATCAAGAGGGCGCTCTACGTGACTGCCTATTTTGCCTATAGATGGAGCCGGCCCTGCCTCTACAGTCCAAGGTAAAAATTGTATAGAAGAAATACTGCATTGCATTTTTGCACCTTAACCTGTTAAGGACCAAGGACTTACCGGTACGTCCTGAGTCCTTTCCCTTTCTATAACGCGGGGCCATGACGTGGCCCAGCGTCATAGTGGGTCAGGCCCGTGGCCAATAGCGCGCAGCAATGATCACGCGCTAATAACCCTTTAGATGCGGCGTTCAAAGTTGAACGCCGCGTCTAAAGTGAAAGTAAATCACTGCCGGTTAGCTCAGGGGGCTGTTCGGGATCGCCGCAGCGAAATCTCAGCGTCCCGAACAGCTGTAGGACACGAGGAGGGTCTCCTACCTTGCCTCCTGGATTCCGATCGCCGAATGACTGCTCAGTGCCTGAGATCCAGGCATGAGCAGTCAAGCGGCAGAATCATTGTCACTGGTTTCCTATGAGAAACCAGTGATCAATGATAAAGATCAGTGTGTGCAGTGTTATAGGTCCCTATGGGAGCTATAGCAGTGCAAAATAAAGTGGAAAAAAAAGTGAATAAAGATCATTTAACCCCTCCCCTAGAAAAAGTTTGAATCACCCCCCTTTTTCCATAAAAAAAAAAACTGTGTAAATAAAAATAAAAATAAACATATGTGGTATTGCCGCATGTGGAAATGTCCGAAATATAAAAATATATCGCTAATTAAACCGCACAGTCAATGGCGTACGCGCAAAAAAATTCCAAAGTCCAAAATAGTGTATTTTTGGTCACTTTTTATATCATGAAAAAATGAATAAAAAACGATCAACACATCCGATCAATACAAAAATTGTACCGCTAAAAACTTCAGATCACGGCATACGCGGTAAAATAAAAAAGTTATAGTGGTCAGAAGATGACAATTTTAAACGTATAAATTTTCCTGCATGTAGTTATGATTTTTTTCAGAAGTATGACAAAATCAAACCTATGTGTTTATATATATATATGTTTGTAAGTAGGGTATCATTTTAATCGTATGGACCTACAGAATAAAGTGAATGTGTAAATTTACTGCACAGAAACAGAAGCCCCCAAATTTACAAAATAGCGTTTTTTTTTTTTTTTTTTTCAATTTTGTCTCACAATTATTTTTTGTGTCTTTATGTGGCATGGTTCTATGGTTGTTGTAAACTTTTCCTTTGTAGATTTTCTTAAATTTGATGTTTTGTTATCATATTAGATACAGCAGTGCAAAACAGCTATAGTGGTCAGGTTCTTCTGTTTAAGCATGGTTGGTCCATGTTAGTAGGAGTCCTCATCCCAACTCTAAAATCCAGACCCCCATAAGCTACATTTTCCACATTTAGGAGAGAAGGCTTTGCATGTGGCCCTATAGGAGTAATGTCTGAGGGAAATGTTGAGATAGATAAGTTAGTGATTCCTATGGACTTCTCATTGTCCTATTTTAGCCATCTAGGGATAGTCACAAGCCTTGCCTTTATAGGGATATTTTTTTTAAATATGTATATTTATTATAGAGATAGAGATCGGTAGATAGACAAAACCACAGAGAGTTGTTGGTGGATTTCCCAAAGCCTCAGGGTATGGAGTTTCCTGGTGGTCAGTCGGGCTTCACCTGATGGGGTCTTACTTGCTCCATCATTTATTTGGTGTTGGGAAATCATCAAATCCTTTCATTGTCAAATATTATTAACTCAATTTTAAATCTGTAAGATATGGTACGGGTCTGAGCGCACATATTTTATCTCATGGCATCCTCTGATATGTCACAGTTTGTAAGGATTGGCTTTAATTTGCATGCATTTTATCGTTATCGATGTCAAATGAAATCTTAACTAAATTCAATGGGATTATTAAATAACAAAACATTATAGGTCCAAAAGGAAAATATGTGTTTTATAGGCTGTGTGCTGGAGTTTTATGTGTCAATAAGAAAAAGCTTCATTCTGTTGATGGTTTACAAAGAAGCCTAATAAAAATCCACTGTGGGACTGTGATGCTACTCACAAAGCAAGACATTTGTAGTTTAAATGTATTTTTTAAGCAATTTTTAGTATCTTTCGTTTTACTACTGTAAAGTTACAATAATTAAAACAACGTAACATTATTCAATCCCTAGACCTGGACACTGTATGTTAGCTCGTGGAACCTTCCACAGTACTTCCTCCCTAACACACAGCGGTACAAAAGGGGCCTATGGGGTGTCATAGAAGAGATCTGTACAAGAACCTAAAATACAGTCATGTGAATGAGCCTTTATTTTTGTATTCTGTTTTGGAAACATTAGTGTTACATGAATGCTTGTAAATCTTCGACCTTGACTTTCCATTAGCAAAGCAATACTATTATTCTCACTGTCCCTAGTTAAAGAAATTATTCTGGTATTCATATTATTTTACATTGACCTATCTCTCCATTTGTATCTCCAATCTTTATCATAGGAGAAAACACATAGGCAGAAGAAGGTGTAATGTGGGTGGAACAGGAAAAAAGGTCCTTTAGAGAGCTGTACCTCTCCAAGATGATCACTCTGTTTGCCAAGAAGGACATAATAGGGTGAAGAATTGAGGGATAGATAGAAGTGACTGCAACAATGACCAAGATTTACGAAGTCACCAACAGCAACTAATGTTTATACTGACTTTAGTCTGTTTTCTTGTTATTAAAAGCAGGAACTAAGTTGGATGTATTATCTATTTTTCAGATCTGCTTTCAAATGCGTTTTTTCCATGATCCTTGGTTTGCAAATTTTTTTGAAGTATGATCAATTAAAAAAGTTTGTATTCATTCTTTTTTCCTCTTCATCGTGATAATTGTGACATAATTGACAAGTTAATCTGTGTAAGGCTGGGTTCACATATATCAGACATCAGGCATAGTTTCCCTCTGGCGTGCATCGGAGGGAAACTAATGTTAGAACTGATCCCCTGCATTTGAATGGGACAGTTCACAATCATCCAGCGTGTCAATTTTGACGCCGGATGATTGGACACGCCAGAGAACACCGGACAGGGGAACGCAGCTTGCTGTCCAGAAACAATGGACCCTGGATGCCATACAACTGATGAAAACTTGTCATCAGTTGTGGCATCAGTTGCATCGAGATCTAGGCTGAGTTCACCTATGCCGGATGCCTGGTATATGTGAACCCAGCCCAAGTCCTTTTATTCTATTTGAAGCCACTTAGGCTTTCCCTACAGACCACAATAAATACTGCCTTTTGTGAGACCATTCTGATAGGGGAAGATTGTAATTAGAGATGGTTACAGTGATTCGATTCGTCACAAACTTCTCGGCTCTGCGTTTGCTGACTTTAGCCTGCATGAATTAGTTCAGCTTTCAGGTGCTCCGGTGGGCTGCAAAAGGTGGATACAGTCCTAGGAGAGAGTCTCCAGCCCACCGGAGAACCTGAAAGCTGAACTAATTTATGCAGGCTAAAGTCAGCAAATGCCGAGCCAAGAGGTTTATGAATTACTGTAACTTTGCTTATCTCTAATTGTAATCTGTCCATAAATGTTTAAAGCATTTTAGGCTGGGGTCCAAATACTGTTGTCCAGTGTTCAGATGCCAGCATTATTCTCATTACACTTACTCCCGCAGAGGAGTTTTCTAGGACTATTTATCATTAGTCAGTGCAGAATATGGTCAATAGGGTAGCAAATGTGACAATTTATTAAAAATATAGCATATTGGAAAATATGCTATCCAATATGGTCCTAGACATGGTAAGGAGTAAAACTTTCTTGTTACCAGAATTCTAATTTCACAATATAAAATAATTTAACTGTTTAAGGTTAATTTATTTAATGATTGGTTGCAGTATCCACATCTGAGATAGGAAAAGCCACAGGAGCATAAATCTGGACGTGTGAAGACATTGCAGTCAATAGTTGACTCAAGGACTTAATGATAAGGAAACAAGGTGTCAGTGTCTGAGCGAGACAGAAAGGTGTTAAACGCATACTGTATTATCGGCAGCGGAGAGCTAGAGGTGGTAAGATCATTTTATAGATAACGTCTTAGATGGTAAATTAGTACAGTGAGCTTTTCTGGAGGCTACTTCTGCAATAGACATAAAATAGAACTCATCAAATATTATTAAGACAAATTATGATCTGCACAACATGGCTCACAGTTAGGAAAAAAACTCAGCATGAATGAGTGGAAACAACAGGTAGATCATTTAGAAATAGAGCGAGAAGAAAGAAATGATAGGACCCATGGCCGTGTTTATTAATGGTCTGTGCAGCTATTTCCAAGAGATAATAATCTATTTAAAACACAAATGGTGGCAGCAAGAACTAAGCTCCTGTTAGGAAACAATTAGAAATACTTACATTCCATCTACTGGAGGAAATGACCATAAATGCAGCACGTCAGGATTACCATGACTACCTCTAGGTCATCAGAGGGAATACTGAACTTCGTATTCCAAACATATACTTTTTTATGTGCAATAGAGTGGCCAATCTATGTACATTTATAATAACCTGAATGTTTCATAACAATGCTTTCAGGGTCAAGAGATTCTGCAGAATGTAAGAAGAATGTACTTTTTAGCATAGCCCATAATGCCCATTCAACATAGTCAGTTAACTTGTAGGTTTGTAGAAATGATGACTGGGACCGGGGTGCAGCTCTACTGTGCTTAGATTACTTCAGTAGCTGAAGATAATGCAAGCATACACACCAGGCACAATGGAGGGGGTTGTTTTAAAGGGGTACTCCACTCCCCAGCATTCAAAACATTTAGTTGTCATGCCACGCCCCTTGTGACGTCACGCTCCGCCCCTCAATGCAAGTCTATGGGAGTGGAGTCATGCCCCCTCCCATAGACTTGCATTGCAGGGGCAGAGCATGACGTCACAATGAGTGTGGTGTGACAGCACGAAGGGGTATGGCAAACCCAAAGCCGGCACCCAGCATTCGGAACTAAATGTTCCAAACGCTGGGGAGTGGAGTACCCCTTTAAATTGGATAGCTGCAGTCACTAGAGGCAGGGAGTCAACATACTCTCTTCCTCTAGCATTACACACTGCTGTAAGCAGAAAGACATCAAGAGCAAGCACACGCAGAGGGAGCTAGCACTTGCTCAATTGACTAGCCAGCAGCGCATAGGAATGATTTAAGGCGCATGTGCTGAAGACCTGTGTATCAATCACACGGGGCTGGGGGCATAGCGAACCCCTAGCCACGCCTATCCGACTGTTGCTGGTTGCATAAAAAATTATTTTTTGGGGATCATAAAACCTTAAATAAAGAATAAAATATAATTGATATTCTAAACACATTTAATATTCTGTTGTTAGTTTATATGGCCCAAATATCATATTGAACTTTAAACGCATAAACATTTTGTAAATAAGATGTTATTTGGAATAATTATTTGTGATTGTTATTATGTTTGTTATTCTGACAGCCCTGATTTTATGTTTTTAGTAGGACACTCAGGAACACATTGTCTGAACTCAGAAAGTACTGACAATGTATGAACAAGTCTGTTCCAAAAATATGCAAATGCAAAACAGAAATGTTTAGTGACAGTTTACATGTGTCTTAATGATATAATTATATAAAGTAGACTTGTGCACTAGAAAAATTTTCGTTTAATTTCGTTTCGTTTTTTCGTTTTGGAAAAAAATTTCGGTTCGGCAATATTTTCGGTTTAGATTTTTCGGATACATTCGGTATTCGGGTATTCGTGTTGTTTTTTTCGGATACATTCGGTATTCGGGTACATTCGGTAAATCTTTTTAGTCTTTTTTTGGACTTTAGCGATCCTAATAAATAATGGAGATACCTTTTTTATTAAAATTTCGCAGGGTATCATAAAAAAATCATAATAAAAAAGATACAGTGGTGATGAAAAAAATTGTATCTAACGAAATGTATCTTTTTTATTATGAAATGTTTATTCATTTTTAAACAGGGATCAATTTATGTGAGCGGGTAAAGCACTAAAAATGTAGCCGACAATAATGAAAATGTAGTGTGTGCTTGTTTTTCACTTTAAAAAAAAAAAAATTTTAGGTAGTACTACTACTCCCAGCATGGAACACACTCTTCCATGATGGGAGTAGTAGTTACCTGTACTAATTGACAGATTGCAGGGGTCCCTTGCGATCATCTTGTATAATGTATAGATGCGCCGGCTGCTCTTCTATGGTCCCCTGCACTCACGTATATGTACACATATTCATATTTCCCGCAGAGCTGTGATTGGCCAGATGGTTCCAGCCAATCACAGCTCTCTGTGAGAAATCGGAATATGTGTATATATACGGCCGTGCAGGGGACCATAGAAGAGCGGCCGCCGCATTCATACATTATACAGGAGCATCACAGCGGGTGTCAGGAGTGATACCCGCAGTGATCTTCCCTTTACTACAAGTACTACCACTCCCAACATGGAGTACACTCTGCTCCATGCTGGGAGCTGTAGTACCTGCATTAATAGACAGATCGCAGCGGGTGTCAGAAGTTACACTCGCTGCCATATGTCTATTAATGCAGGTACTACAGCTCCCAGCATGGAGCAGAGTGTGCTCCATGTTGGGAGTATTAGTACCTGCAGTAAGGGACAGATCCCAGGGATGTCACTCCTCCTGACACCCGCTGCGATCGTCCTTATGTGAATGTCGGGATCAGCTGTTCTCAGGGCTACAGAGCCGGGAGAACAGCTGACGCTGAGCCGTAGGTATACATCGTATATCTACTGCACAGCAAGAACTTACAGTGAGCTTGCAATGTGTATACAGTATACACATTGCTGGCTCACTTAACCCCTTGCTGAGCTGTGCGCTATGCGCAAGCCCAGCAAGGGAAGAGTTAACTTACACTGCTGGACAGTGTAGGTTAACCCTTTGTGCGGTATACACTTTATACAGCTATCTATAGATAGCTGTATACAGTGTATACAGAAGACGAAGTCCAGCTTACTTCCCTCGAGTCCCGGGCCGGGTTCGTGTAGCTCCGCCCCCTAGTGGTGACGTCATTAGGGGGCGGAGCTACAGAAGGGAACAAGGCTAGTTTATCTGAAGCTCTTCACATTGTACGTTTTGTATAATGTGAACAGACCCTTCTGGCAGTGTCTACCCAGACAGGGAGACTCCAGCTGTTGCTAAACTACAACTCCCAGCATGCCCAGACAGCCAAAGGGTGTCTGGGCATGCTGGGAGTTGTAGTTTTGCACCAATTGGTGGCTCCCTGTTTGGGTAGACATTGCATCATGGGTGCTCTCCCCAGCGGACAGCGCCAAAAATGTCATAACCAATTTTTTGTGTTTTTTTTTTCTTCTCGTTTCAGATCCGTGTATGCAGAGGATTACTGCGGATTCGATGGATTACGGCGGATTATTTTTTTTCCCTTTAATAAAATGGTTAACGAGGGCTGTGGGGGAGTGTTTTTTTAAATAAAATAATTTTTCCAATGTGTTGTGTTTTTTTTTTATTTTTATTGAATTTTCAGGGTTAGTAGCGGAAGCTGTCTTATTGACGGAATCCATTACTAGGCCAGGGCTTAGTGCTAGCCCCAAAAACAGCTAGCGCTAACCCCCAATTATTACCCCGGTGCCCACCGCCACAGGGGTGCCGGGAAGAGCCGGTACCAACAGGCCCGGAGCGTCAAAAATGGCGCTCCTGGACCTAGGCGGTAACAGGCTGGCGTTATTTAGGCTGGGGAGGGCCAGTAACAATGGTCCTCGCCCACCCTGGTAACGTCAGGCTGTTGCTGTTTGGTTGGTATTGTGCTGAGAATGAAAATACGGGGAACCCTATGCGTTTTTTTTTTTTTAATTTAAATAAAAAATTTAAAAAAAAAACGCATAGGGTTCCCCGTATTTTCATTCTCAGCCAGATACCAACCAAACAGCAACAGCCTGACGTTACCAGGGTGGGCGAGGACCATTGTTACTGGCCCTCCCCAGCCTAAATAACGCCAGCCTGTTACCGCCCAGGCCCAGGAGCGCCATTTTGACGCTCCGGGCCTGTTGGTACCGGCTCTTCCCGGCACCCCTGTGGCGGTGGGTACCGGGGTAATAATTGGGGGTTAGCGCTAGCTGTTTTTGGGGCTAGCACTAAGCCCTGGCCTAGTAATGGATTCCGTCAATAAGACAGCGTCCACTACTAACCTTGAAAATTCTATAAAAAAAAAAAAAAACACAACACATTGGAAAAATTATTTTATTTAAAAAAACACTCCCCCACAGCCCTCGTTAACCATTTTATTAAAGGAAAAAATAAATAATCCGCCGTAATCCATCGAATCCGCAGTAATCCTCTGCATACACGGATCTGAAACGAGAAGAAAAAAAACACAAAAAATTGGTTATGACATTTTTGGCGCTGTCCGCTGGGGAGAGCACCCATGATGCAATGTCTACCCAAACAGGGAGCCACCAATTGGTGCAAAACTATAACTCCCAGCATGCCCAGACAGCCTTTGGCTGTCTGGGTATGCTGGAAGTTGTAGTTTAGCAACAGCTGGAGTCTCCCTGTCTGGGTAGACACTGCCAGAAGGGTCTGTTCACATTATACAAAACGTACAATGTGAACAGAGCTTCAGATTAATTAGCCTTGTTCCCTTCTGTAGCTCCGCCCCCTAATGACGTCATCACTAGGGGGCGGAGCTACACGAACCCCGCCCGGGACTCAAGGGAAGTAAGCTGGACTTCGTCTTCTGTATACACTGTATACAGCTATCTATAGATAGCTGTATATAGTGTATACCGCCCAAAGGGTTAACCTACACTGTCCAGCAGTGTACGTTAACTCTTCCCTTGCTGGGCTTGCGCATAGCGCACAGCTCAGCAAGGGGTTAAGTGAGCCAGCAATGTGTATACTGTATACACATTGCAAGCTCACTGTAAGTTCTTGCTGGGCAGTAGATATACGATGTATACCTACGGCTCAGCGTCAGCTGTTCTCCTGGCTCTGAAGCCCTGAGAACAGCTGATCCCGACATTCACATAAGGACGATCGCAGCGGTGTCAGGAGGAGTGACATCCCTGGGATCTGTCCCTTACTGCAGGTACTAATACTCCCAACATGGAGCACACTCTGCTCCATGCTGGGAGCTGTAGTACCTGCATTAATAGACATATGGCAGCGAGTGTAACCACTGCGATCTGTCTATTAATACAGGTACTACAGTTCCCAGCATGGAGCAGAGTGTGCTCCATGTTGGGAGTATTAGTACTTGTAGTAAAGGAAAGATCACTGCAGGTATCACTCCTGACACCCGCTGTGATGCTCCTGTATAATGTATGAATGCGGCGGCCGCTCTTCTATGGTCCCCTGCACGGCCGTATATATACACATATTCCTATTTCTCAAAGAGAGCTGTGATTGGCTGGAACCATCTGGCCAATCACAGCTCTGCGGGAAATATGAATATATGTACATATACGTGAGTGCAGGGGACCATAGAAGAGCAGCCGGCGCATCTATACATTATACAAGATGATCGCAAGGGACCCCTGCAATCTGTCAATTAGTACAGGTAACTACTACTCCCATCATGGAAGAGTGTGTTCCATGCTGGGAGTAGTAGTATTACCTAAAAAATGTTTTTAAAAAAAGTGAAAAACACGCACACACTACATTTTCATTATTGTCGGCTACATTTTTAGTGCTTTACCCGCTCACATAAATTGATCCCTGTTTAAAAATGAATAAACATTTCATAATAAAAATGATACATTTCATTAGATACAATTTTTTCCATCACCACTGTATCTTTTTTATTATGATTTTTTTATGATACCCTACGAAATTTTTATAAAAAAGGTATCTCCATAATTTTTTAGGATCGCTAAAGTCCAAAAAAAGAATAAAAAGATTTACCGAATGTACTCGAATACCGAATGTATCCGAAAAATCAAACTATCTATATCCTTTTTATTATATTTGTTATCAGAATGAATTCTTCACGTTCGTTTACAGATAACGAATGCATTCGTTATTTACAGCATTATGGTCGGGAAATAACGAATGTATTCGTTACTTTGCTATTCGTATTATCGTGGCTATTCGGGAATGTTCAAAATATGTTTTCGTGCATTCGGATCAGTCCGAATGCACGAAAACGGTAAAATTCGTTAATTTAGACATTCGTGCCGAACCGAATTGCACATGTCTAATATAAAGCATCAGGCATGAACTTGAACATGATGCGATACAGGAGTGGCTTGAATAACACTCTGGCCTTGTAGGAGTAGAACTAGGTGAGATGTTAATCTACCAAAAGCCAGACCTACAGATGTATTGAGCCTCATCCCGATCCCTGGCATGTTAAAACATTGTACTGGACTCTTGAAGATGAAATAAGTTATCCTAACAGGTCACACAAACATTATTTTAACATTACTTCTCAGTTATTGGCCTTTTTTAGATCTCTGGTACATTACGATATCTCAGCACAATCCATTGATGTCTCTGGTTAATACTATATTAATAATAATAGCTTTATCTTTAGACAGGTTTTGGTCTAGTGACTTCTCCTACAGCCTGCTAGAAAGTAGCTAGGAAATATCATATGACCAAGGCATCATTCATCTGATAAAAGACATATACAGATTTTAAAGATATATTCAGTCAGCAGACGGTTTATTAACCTCTACTAGATTTAAGCTGGGACATGGGAACTGGCACATCACCATTTTACACAGCCTAATCTATTCGGGTATACAGTGGTAAGAAGAAAAGCAACCTCAGCACAGCAGGTGTCTTGTGTTAGTGTTAGCATTGGAGTAAGAATGTACCGTCGTGTGGTATTGGTGCTACACATCAGTAACAGTTCATAACAACTATCGAGTATAAGAAGAGAAATTACACAGCACTCACCATCATTAGATATCTTCTGTCTTCATTGTGGAATTTCCATCTTAACATTGACATGAAGACAATGCTGGTATAGAACGACAGACCTGTTTCGCGTCAAAAGATGCTTCTTCTTCTGGCCAGAATTGTTCATTGTTAAAATGAAAATTCTATAATAAAGACAGGAGATATCTAATGATGGTGAGTACTATGTCATTTCATTAATCTATTCAGGGTATTCATTCAGAGAAAATGATAAATTCTACCACATCGTCACTAGGGATCTCTCAGCTGTACACCTTCTTATGCTGAGTTCTGGGGTACAGCAGGTACTAATAAACCTATAAATTGACCACTGAGTAAAGACACAATCCTGTTATATTGTACTTTATGCTTGGTACTTTTTTCAATATTCAAGTCACTACAACAATCACCCCAACTCCAAACCATTTGTTTCTAGATGAAGTGCCAGGCTTAATACAAATCAATAGGCTGTGAAGGTAGCAGCACGCTCAAAACCAGGTACGGATAAGTATAAGTGTAGCTATTTGAAATACAGTAATAATCCACATATTCTAGCCTATGTTGGTCGGGAAATCTCTATTAACCAGCAAAATGTTTTCAGTTACAGACAAAAATATTTTTGGTTTGTTGGTTTGCACCCCTTAGCAACAAGAGGTCCAAACTGAGAACCCCCCAAGGAAGTAAACACTTATAAATATACAATGTAGTGGCAGAATAGACAGCTAGTCATGTGTTCACCCATATAAAGTGTAGAGACATATCTCTCACCTTGGAGGTAAAGTAAAGACAAACTTTTCAAGGGGTACTCCATTGGCCAGCGTTCGGAACTAAATGCTCCAAACGTGTTTTTTTGCACAGCGAGGGTTGACCACGCCCCTTGTGACGTCACGACCACGCCCCCTCAATGCAAGTCTATGAGAGGGGGCGTGACGACACGCCCCCTCCCATAGACTTGCATTGTGGGGGCTTGTCCGTGAGGTCATGAGGGGTGTGGCCGCCCCCCGCAGCGTGAAAACAGTGTTCGGAACATTTAGATACGGCTAAAAGGGGGCATATTTGATGATAGTACCATGTTAGCAGGTCCTGCAGGAACGAGTTCCTACATTTTTTTCAGAGCAGGAACACCATTCCTATTAGTAGGAGTCCTGCAGGACCAACCACTGAGTGGAAGAGTTCCCACACTTTTTTCCCAGAACTTGACCCCTGTATGTAAGGATTACCATTAATGAGGCAGGGGGGGGGGGGGACACGCTTCTTTGATGAACTGATAATACTCCTAATAAGTGGAATGCATGATTATGGTTAGTGGTGAGTGTCAGGTCCGACTTGCACCAAGTGCTGTGTAACAGCAGTGGCCGGCATAGCCTAAACTAAGTGACCGCCATGTAGTGCAACCTCTGAATGACCAGGGAAGAATTTTGTAGTCTTGGAAAGCATTCATACTTCAGATTTAGCTATAACCATCAGGAATATTTAAAACTAATATACACGTTACCTCAGCTCACCCATGGACAGCGGAGGCACCCTTTTTTAAAAGAGATCAGCCATGTTTTTCCACCTCTGTTTAACCCCTTTAAAGGGTACCTCTCATCAAATAAACTTTTGATATATTTTAGATTAATGAATGTTGAATAACTTTCCAATAGCATGTTAATGAAAAATATGCTTCTTTCTATTGTATTTTCCCCGATCAGTCCTGTCAGCAAGCATTTCTGACTCATGCTGGAGTCCTAAACACTCAGAGCTGCCAGCCTGCTTTGTTCACAGCCAAACAGGCTGTGAACAAAGCAGGCTGGCAGCTCTGAGTGTTCTCCTTTGGGAACAAAGCAGACTGGCAGCTCGTAGTGTTTAGGACTCCAGCAAGAGTCTGAAATGCTAGCTGCCAGGACTGGTAGGGAGACCCCTAGTGGTCATTTCTTCAAAGAGGAAAATTAAATAGAAAAAAGCATATTTTTTAATAACATGCAATTGTAAAATTATTCTGCATACATTAATCTATAACATATCAAAAGTTTTTTTGATGAGAGGTACCCTTTAAGTATAAAGTTCTCAGCATCAAAGTGCACTTTCTCAAAGTTAGACCAATATTAATTCATGTTTTGTTGCCTGTACAGTATTAGTTCACAACTCAAAGCCTGTAATAAAGGAGAGGTAAAGGAGTTTAGGATTAACCTGGTGCAATGCAAGTACAGCATATGTCGCCAAGTAAGGTTTTCTCATTTTACGCCATTGTTAACAGGCTACAATTTGATGAGTAGCCCCCATACCCAGTAGTACCCGTGCCTTCTCCTTATAGACATGATAAATATAATTTACATTCTATTTTTTTTTTTTTTTGCAATCTTGAAATAAATTCCCGGGCACAGAATTTATGATATGCAAATAAAGATAAACTTTCTCCGGAGTCATCTCAAATAACGTGATAATGTAAAATTGCATTCACTCCCTGATTGCCTTAAGGAATGATAAAAATCCATCTGACAAACAGCCACATTGAGTTGAAGGGATCGTGAGTGATGGCTCTAATGAAGGCAGAGCAAGGTTGCAGAGCGTGTGTGCAATGACTATCATTTATGGAAATATGTGGATGTCTCTGTGCTAGGACTGGGCAGCTCGGATCATCAATTGGCCATTATAAGGCTTCTGTATTTGGCTAATAAAGAATTGTTTGTATGTACTAACATTTATGTATATGGTATATACCGTATTTTTCGCCCTATATGACGCACCCGAGTATAAGACGCACCCAATTTATAGGTGCAAAATCTAAAAAAATTAAGATTCTGAACCCAACAGTGGTCTTCAACCTGCGGACCTCCAGATGTTGCAAAACTACAACTCCCAGCATGCCCGGACAGCCGTTGGCTGTCCGGGCATGCTGGGAGTTGTAGTTTTGCAACATCCGGAGGTCCGCAGGTTGAAGACCATTGGTATAGGAGGTAGTACTCACGTGTCCCCGGCGCTCCGGACGTGTCACCGCTGCCCTGGATGTCGCTCCATCGCTGTCACCGCGTCCCTGTGGTGTCCCCGACGGTCTGAACTTCTTCTTCCCCGGGATCCATGCTCTCTGTCGCCATCATCACGTCGCCGTCATCACGCCGCTATGCACGCCGCTCCTATTGGATGACGGCGTGCACGACGACGTGATGACGTTGAAGGAGAGCGCAGGGGATCCCGGCACGTAGAAGGCACCGAGGAGGCAGGTAAGGTCCCTCTCGGTGTCCTGTAAGCTGTTCGGGACGCGACGATTTCACCGCGGCGGTCCCGAACAGCCCGACTGAGCAGCCGGGTTAGTGTTATTTTCGCTTCAGCTTTGATCGCCGCGTCTGAAGGGTTAATACAGGGCATCACCGCGATCAGTGATGTCCTGTATTATCGGCGGGTCCCGGCCATTGATGGGCGCAGGTATTCGCCATATAAGACGCACCAACTCCCCCCCCCCCCCCCCCCCCAGTTTTGGGGAAGAAAAAGTGCGTCTTATACGGTGAAATATACGGTACTATAGGTATAATGTCAGATTTATTATGGGAATTTTTATTTAAAAAAAAATAAAAAAAGGAACGAACAAAGAAACTACCATATATAGGAAAACATACTATAGAAAAAACCTTTAATGATCTATTACTGCTCTTCACAGCCCCCTCCCTGGAAATGGCTACATTGCTAAATCTAAGAAGAGTCATACATGAACATTCTAGTCACTCTCTTAGTGCAAGCATGCACCATACATACTGATATCACTCCCATGCCCTTTCAGCTCTGTCCATGTCAGGAACTGTCCAGAGCAGCATAGGTTTGCTATGGGGATTTGCTCCAGCTCCAGACAGTTCCTGACACGGACAGAGGTGTCCGCAGAGAGTACTCTGGTCAGATAGAAAATAACTATACAATTTCCTCTGGAGCATACATCAGCTGATAAGTACCTAAAGGATTAAGATTTTTTTTATAGAAATCCTTTACAAATCTTCTTAACTTTCTGGCACCAGTTGATTAGAAAAAAACTTGTTTTCCATTGCAGTATCCCTTTAACCCTTTCCCTCTTTGGCGATTTTTCATTTTTGCACTTTAGTTTTTTCCTCCAACCCTTTTAAAAATCATAACCCTTGCAATTTTGCACCTAAGAATCCATATGATAGGTTATTTTTTGCGCATCCAATTCTACTTTGGAATGACATCAGTCATTTTACCCAAAAACGGAAAAAAAAAATCACTGTGGGACAAATTTGAAGAAAAAACACTATTTTGTAACTTTTGGGGGCTTCCATTTCTACGCAGTACATTTAAAAATGATACCTTTGCCCTCATTTACTATTGCAAACCCGAAATTTTTTGTTGGGTTGTACGCCAGATTCTGCTGCATTCCGCCAGAAATTCTGTCTGCACCAGAATTTGCACCAGAAATGAAAAAACCCCGGATAACTCTCCATTTTGTTAAGAAAGGGACGTGGCCGCCTGGAAAAAGGAGGCGTGGTATCCGAAAGGGGCGTGTTCTCGACATTTTCATAAAAAAAAAAAAAAAAACATATTTACTAAGGTTTCCACATAAAATGTGGTGGATTTGAGCTGAGGAAAACCAGACAGACCAGAGCATGTGTAAAAAAAGCAAAGTGTAGGGAAAGTGGAAAATGTAGGGAAACCTTAGTAAATACCGTGGAAAATAAATTGTAGGGTATTAAAACCCACAAAGAAACCTACACAACACCCTTAGTAAGGGCCATTATCTTTCTTCTGTAGGTCCATACAATTAAAATGTTACCCTACTTATATAGGTTTCATTTTGTCGTACTTCTGAAAAAAATCATAACTACATGCAGGAAAATGTATACGGGACTATTTATTGCAATCTTTTGATTGCATTTACTGTTCAGTGCTATCAGTGATCTACTGCTAGAAGGCAGACCAGAGAAGAGCATCACAGCAGATGTCTGGGAGCAGGTTAAAAAACCTCCAGCGACCATCTTGATTCATCAGATACGTGCAATTGCGGGTGGTCTAATGAATCCCCCTGAGCCCCGTACATACTTCAGATGCTGTAATCATCATTGATTTCGGCATCTGAGGAGTTAACAGCTGGCATCAGCGGGATCTGGCTGATATCAACCAGAGCTCACATGTTATGTAGTGAGTGCTGTACCTGCGCTCGCTTCGTAGCTGCGCCATAAAGGTACTGCGCCGTGCGCAAAGTGACTCGCTGCCATGCCGTACATTTACCAGACGTGTCCTTATGGGTTAAAAGTACATGAAACAAAACAAGCATAAAGGTCCTATATGTTGTCCTATGACAAATACTTTTTCTCAGATTTTATTTTATTTTTAAAGGGGTACTCTAGAGGTAAAAATATGTTATCAAATCAACTGGTGCCAGAAATGTATACAGATTTGTACATTACTTTTATATAAAAATCTTAAGCCATCTAGTGCGAAGTTGTGTAGTTCTTTCCAGTCTGACTACAGTGCTCTTTGCTGTCACTTGTGTCCATGTCAGGAACTGGCCAGAAAGGAAAAGGTTTACTATGGGGATTTGCTCAAGCTCTAAACAGAAAAAAAGGACACAACTTCCTCTGTAGTATACATCAGTACTAGAAGGGTTAAGATCTTTAAATAGAAGTATTGTATGACTTATAACTAAAGCATAGGGTTAAGAGATTGCCTGAAATTTTGAAATGTACCCTGGCACCTGAGTGGTAGAATTTTTAATCTTTTTAAACAATTCTATTGATTGTAAGCAGCAATTTTGTGTGACCTATATGACTTTCTTTTATGTGCAGTTGTTGTTTTTAGAAAATAAATATGCTTAGGGGCAGTAGAATGTCAGATTTGGGATATTTGGGTTGTGGCTAGTACTTCTGTATCACTGTGTTTGGGGATAAGAGCATTTTTAGGGGGCTTTTTTTAATTACTGTTTATTTAAAAAAAAATGTTTTCCTACAAACTGATGGTTGATTGGCCTGTCATGTGACCACCCTTTTACTTTTGTTCAACAGTTAGGCTATGTTCACACAGCAGAATTTCCGTGTAGAATTCTGCATTGGAATTCAACACAGATTGGAATTCAACACAGTGATTTCAATAGGATTCTGCTGCGCTGTTCACATAGCAGAATTTCCATGCCAGAAACATCTGGTGTGGAAATTCATATTCCGGTGTGTGCAGAAAAAAATGACATGTCTATTCTTTATTGCGGACTCTGCACGGAATGCATTGTTGTTTATGAGACGGTGCATTTCCGAGAGGTCCTAGCTCCGGCATGTTATGTTGACACTCAGGGGCAATGTCCACATTGAGATTTTTCATGCGGACATTGATGTGTGAACATAGCCTTAATGTGAATGGTCATAGGCACACTAGTTGGGAAACCATGGTATATATAAATGTCACATGAGTGAGGGCATGTAGCCATGTTGTGTAAGACACCTTTTGTATTGTAATTTAACCCCTAAAGGACCCGGGTTTTTTCCGTTTTTGCATTTTCGTTTTTTGCGCCACAAATTCTACTTTGTAATGACATTAGTCATTTTACCTAAAAATCTATGGCGAAACGGGATAAGAAAATCATTGTGAGACAAAATTGAAAAAAAAAAAACACAATTTTGTAATTTTGGGGGCTTCCGTTTCTACTTAGTACATTTTTCGGTAAAAATGATACCTTCTCTTTATTCTGTAGGTCCATACAATTAAAATGATACCCTACTTATGTAGGTTAGATTTTGTCGTACTTCTGGAAAAAATCATAACTACATGCAGGAAAATGTATATGTTTAAAATTGTCATCTTCTGACCCCTATAACTTTTTTATTTTTCCGTGTATGGGGCGGTATGAGGGCTCACTTATTGCGCTGTGATCTGAAGTTTTTAGCGGTATCATTTTTTTATTGATCAGACTTTTTGATCGCTTTTTATAAATTTTTTCATGATATAAAAAGTGACCAAAAATACACTATTTTGGACTTTGGAATTTTTTTGCGCGTACGCCATTGACCGTGTGGTTTCATTAATGATATATTTTATAATTTGGACATTTCCACATGCGGCGATACCATGTATGTTTATTTTTATTTTTATTTACACTGGTTTTTTTAAATGGGAAAAGGGGGGGTGATTCAAACTTTTATTAGGGAAGGGGTTAAATCATCTTTATTCACTTTTTTTGCAATGTTATAGCTCCCATAGGAAGCTATAACACTGCACACACTGATCTTTTACATTGTTCAATGGTTTCTCATAGGAAACCATTGATCGATGATTCTGCAGCTTGACTGCTCATGCCTGGATCTCAGGCACTGAGAAGTCATTTGGCGATCGGACAGCAAGGAGGCAGGTAGGGACCCTCTGGCTGTCCTGTAATCTGTTCGGGATGCCGCGATTTTACCGCGGCGATCCCGAACAGCTCCCTGAACTAACCGGCAACGTTTTAGTTTCACTTTAGACACGGCGATCAACTTTGAACGCCGCATCTAAAGGGTTAATAGAGTGCGGCACCGCGATCAATGCCGCGCACTATTAGCCACCGGTCCTGGCCAGCTATGACGTGAAGGCCACGCTGTGGCCCCATGTTATAGAACGGGAGCGGACGCATGATGTACCGGTACGTCCTTGGTCCTTAACAGGTTAACACAAAATATAACTCAAAGCTCAATATGTCGATACATTGTGTAGATAAGTAAATTTTCACATGCTTCCAAGTATTCTATTTCTATAAAATGTAGCAATAAATTCAGTTCAGTAGGTCTATGACAAATGCTTAAAATCATTGGCTTTCTGGCGGTACATATTGGTGAAGCTGACTGTCTTGCACATGCTTAACTCCTTTCTTTTGCTTTCTTTTGACCTTGTTCTTTATTTATGTGTCCTTGCTTCTGTATGCATTCTGTAGAACTCTTTATGATTCATTTTGTAAGAGACTGTAGAATGAATGTTTGTGCTTCAAGGTAAAATATACCCACATGAGTATTTTTGTAGTCGTTGTATGATCTAAAACAATTGAAAAACACCTTATGAAAACATTCTCATTAACATAATCCTATATTTAGGTTTTAACATGACGCAAATCCATGTTATGGCTCCTTTACTATGATGGAAACAAAAAAAAATCTATATTTTTATTTTCTTTATTCACATAACTTACACAGCACTCAGCGCTTTTCAGAGATTGTCACCACTTACAAGACATTCCATTCATCCTTTTCCCAGCGGGGCTAACAATCTAATTTCCCTACTTCAGATACAGACAGTGCCCACTTCATAGAAAGACGTTTAATCTATCAATAAGTTTTTGGAATGTAAAAGGAAGCTTGAGTATCCAGAAATAAATAACATGCAACTAGAAGAAGTTTTATTAGAAAAACAACCTGTTAAAGGATTATGCAAGATTTAAAAAAACACAGCTGCTTTCTTCCAAACAGCTCCACACCTGTCTTCAGGTTGTGCATGGCATTGCAATGTGGCTTCATTTTCATCAATTGAGCGGAGATATGCTAAAGACGAGCATCTCAAATTCCCTCTGTTCTGCTGCTCACTTATTTTGACATCCACTGCTCAGAAAGGGGCATATCTGAGGCAAGCACTGAACCTGCCCTCACTAACCATGCATTAACTTCCTTCCTGAGTCTGCTGCGCAATGCTGGATCTCTATATCTCCATTTAAAATGATTGCATATGTAGCTGATTGCTATAGTTCTGGATTTTAACCCTGTCATTTAATTTAAAAAAAACAGACATTTTTTGATCGTGTGTGGTCTGAGTGTTAAAGGAGATGTCCGGCGCAGACTTTTTCTATTCCGTCCTGCCCGAGCTGCAAAAAAAGACAAAACAAACTTTTACTTACCTCCATATGTTCTCCCGGAGCTCCGCAACAGCTGATCGGTCGGCCAGGCTGTTTACTTCCTACTTCCTTTAGCCCGGTACGTCACATGGCGCTTCAGCCTTTCACCGGCCGAGGCGGGACATCGCTGTGGCCGGTGATAGGCTAAAGCACCATGTAACGTGGGGCTAAAGGAAGTAGGAAACAGACCGGGGAAATGGGCCGCTGCACTCTTTTTGTGGCCATATCTAAACAATGATCAAATCTTTTGACATTCTGTCTGACACTTCAAATGTTTTCCTAAATAATGGGGAAACCTTAACACTTCAAATACATTTAAAATAAAATAAAAGTAATACTAAAATATCAGCAAAAAAAAAAAATATATATATATAACACCCACACAAACAAAAGCACACACACACACACGCATTCCTACAACAAAAATAATATTTACCTGAATTATATTCCAGATGAAAGCTGGACAAATTGTCAAATTTTATTTATGAATCTTTTCTTGAATCTTTGATATTTTTACCTTATATTATACATATTCTGTTGTCTTCCCTCTTCGTATTGCATTACTAGATCTTGATTCATATTTTCGTTAATTACTTTATTATCTAGTCCAGTTACAATATTTTTGGGCACTTTACACCAATGTGGATTTTCTTATCTTGGATTACTGTTTTTTTTCTCTCTCCATAAAAATTTTAGTGTTATTTATCTGGATTTAATAACATATCTTATTTGTAACTAACCTTATTTAGATGTGTGCTTCATTAAAGTGCCCTTCTTTTTATTGCTCGACTAAAATAATATATTGACATAAATATAAATTGTCATGTTTGTTTGAATAAAAAAAACATATAAAAAGTGAGACGGCCAAAATGAGTCTGTTCCGTAAAGGGGTACTCCGCCCCTAGACATCTTATCCCCATGCAAAGGATAGGGAATAAGATGTCTGATCGCGGGGGTCCCGCCACTTGGGGACCCCTCCAATCTCCACGCTGCACCCGACGTTCTTTTAGAGCTTCAGGTTCAGTGCCACTGAGATGTTTAGGGGCAGAGTACCCCTTTCAAGTATGAAACATGATAGACGTGTACTACAGTGTCCCAGCATTTACAGAGATGTTTGTAAATTTGCTACCGGCTTTTGGAGTAGACTCACTGGAGTCAAAATATTTACAAATATTAAGAAATAAGTAAAATAACTGTAACGCTATGTTCACACAGTGTAAAATGGATAACAAAATACATCCTTGGAGTAAAATGTGACCATATTTTTAATCTAATAATGCATAATGCATAATGAAAGCCTATAGGAAAGTGGCTGTCAGTGCACACAGCTTCCATAATTCTAATGTTGGAAATACAGACTTTTTTTTTTGCTGTTAATTTTAAACGGTGTGAACATAGCCTTAATCTGTAGTTTTTGTTTTTATTTTTCACCCTTTCTGATTATACAGGATGTAGTTTGCTCAACATTTTTTATTTTGTATTGAAAATGTGACATTATTAACTTTGGGGCACCATAGAGGCAAAAATAAGCAAAAATATGCAGATAGAAAGTTGGTATATTATGGAGCGCATCAATGAACCATTATCAAATGCAGATCTATGCCAGTAAAGCTTATATATGTATATAAACTGACAAAATGGTTTGTAAATAGGAGAGAGTGAGATGAGTGAATATGTGAACATTTTGTTTGCTAGTGTTTAATGGTTGGATACATTTTCTATTACGGTTCTGTTTTTGCCACATAGAACTACGTTGAAGCTGAAATCCATATTTCATCCTTCATATGGGGGAGCTGGGCCTCTATATAAGGAAATCTGCCCATCTGTGAAACTGGTGTAGCACATTTTTACAGTATCGCTCTCTGCAAGGTGATTTCAGATCACAACTTAGCAGTTTCTCTTATTGTGGAATCCTAAAAAATTGTAAAGTGAATCTAATTACATTTTTCTTGTGATACATACTACCAATTCACTCTACAGTGACTCATCAATTGTATCCATATATATATATATATATATATATATATATATTTATTATTAAAAATGCTTAGATTTTTTGTTTATAGTTTTTTATTTAACTAAAATCATTCTTTTAATTTTCATAGTCATAGTCTTCATGTGCTCATTTTCGTGGGCTCCCCCCAAAAACATATGATTTACAGAGAAGAAATTTTTTTGTTATGAACTGTGACTTTCAATAATGTGACCATGTAGTACCTCATCTACTATGAATGGGCTTTGTTCAGGCATGACTTATTGTCTGGCCTATTATTATACTCATCAACAATTTATATAGTTGAATGTGACTCACAAAGGAAAGATTAGGATCACTTTTCTATTAGCTTTAGCTGTCTCTTATGTATACCTAAATTTAAAGTCACATTAAAGCATTTATACACTTAGGGGCCAGGTACTAACTAATGTGGCAGGAGCACAAGGCCGGAATATGTATCGGTTTATATCTACACACAACTTTTGAAAGCCCTGAGCACAGATTTACACAACAGGGCTTTCAGAATGCCTGGTGAACCTTTATTCAAGTATCTGATGCAGTGGCCACACAGTATACATTGTTGAAGAGTACACCATTGTATACTGTACCGGATGGTTTCCCCTCTACTAATATCCCATGGGCATTTTCCATAAAACCCAATTTTCCCATGACCCTTTAGCATATTCAATCCTTAAGCCATGCTTATGTCTTAGAGTAGGGTAGAAGTTTTCTACGGCATCTGTCGATTTGTCTTTCACAGGACTGGCAAAGCCCTACCCCTGGATTAAGTTTTAGGCTGCTCAGGATTTAAGCCCTGCACTGGTCACTCAATAATGTCACTAGACTGTGCTAATGATTTTACCAGCTCAACATACTTTCTAGAGCTAACTATAAAGCAGTTCCGGTATACTTCTGCTGCACTGCATCTGTACTGCAATATAATCGTAGGTCTACCATAGTTATGTCAAAACCCTATAAACTCATCTCACTATGCACTATCCACTTTGCTTTCAAAGTCCTCAGCCTTTGGTCTACTTCCACTTCAGCACAGCTTGGCAGGTTCTTTCCTACGTCTGTAGAGAAACTCTCTTGGGTTCTCCCTTATTTCTGCTCCTTGCTTTTACTGTCTTTGTCAGCTTGCAATGTCAACTCTATAGAAGTTATATTCAGACATTCCAGGAGAAGAACATAGGCAAAGATGGAATTGTGTACCCATAAGCATTGTGTCAGCCAGTTTCTAAATAGACCTCACCAACCTTCATCTCTAATGTTCGGTATAATAGCTAGAGATGGGAGATCACTAAATTGTCCCCATCAATCATTTGTATTATAATTTGTAACTAAAACTTCACGTACTCCTTATTTTCCTAGATATATGTGCAGTTCTTACTCTTTTGTCAGCTGACCAGTCTACTGCCTATATCTGTTGTTGTTGGATCCATCAGCTCCTGCAGTTCTTGTCCCAGCTCCATCCATATATGTATACAGAGATATAATTTTCAATCCATCAATTGCACTCTTTTTTTCACGCCCATGTACTCCCTAAATGGCTCTCTACTGTGCCAAGTCTCGTCCATGCTCTGGTGTCAGTGACTCCAAACATCAATGACAATTGGAATTCCCAGCATGCAGAAACATACCTGTTTGATAGTGCCTTTAGCCCACATTTTTCCAGTCAAATAATGGGCAAAAGGCAATAAATAAACATTCCCTTATTAAATAAAGCTTTGGTTACAGTATCCATTTATTTATGTAGTCTTCCATGAAGAAAATTACTGCATGCATTGAATATTGTCTATTTTGTTGAAGGTACAAATTACTTCTTCTCTCTTATTGAGGCCGGATATGGAAAAATAGAGTACCATCTTAAAAGCACAGACCTAGACAAAGATTTATGACCTGAAAGTATCTTTTCCATGCGCTGAATACAAGAAAGACAGTTCTCATAAAATGTTAAAGAAATCCTGATTCAGCAGGTTTACAATGTAGTTCACCCAAGTACAATTAAACACCTACATTTTTGCTATGTGAGTAATGGTATTTTTAATGAGTTCGTTGTTTTATGGTCAAGTAACAATTTCCAAATATTTTGCCAAATAATCACAAAAAACTGAAATTTCCAAAACATACATCATATGTTTAATTTAGGAAATTTGTTATGAATTGTACATTTGTGCAACTTCTTTATTTATTTATTTATTTTATTTTTGGTCGTTGTGATCCCCTTTACATTAAAAACTTATGGCAGTCCCCAAATTGAGGAATATAGGGGATTTAAAATTTGCTCAGCTAAGAGTATTTTGCTAAAACTATGGATAGACTGTTCTTTCCAGTGTGTCATTTATCATTGGTTGGACTTCTCATCTATTTTATGGCATGTGCACAGAGTACATGAACCATACAATACACCGTCCCGTGATTTAAGCTTGAAAAATAAATGATGCCATGCGTGGCATCAGAATGCAACTTTTTTTGTGGTAAAACTTGAAATGTTAGATTTTATGAATTCAGCACTTAATAGAAAACCTGACAAAAAAACAAAAATCAGTGTGAATCGCATATATCTATAAAGTCACACATTTTTGCGCTGTTTTCAGGCTGCTTAACTCCTTAAGGACATGCGCCGTAAATGTATGGTGCTGCTTAGCGCTACTTAGCGCACAGCACTATACATTTACGGCACGGCTGTGACGCGAGCGCAGGAGCTGTGCTCGCTTTGTTCGCAGCGGGTCCCGGCGGCTGTCAGCAGCCTCTGACTCACCGGTAATGGCAGACATCAGCCATCATGCTGATGTCTGCCATTAACACCTCAGATGCCGTGATCAATACAGATCACAGCATCTGCGGCAGTGCGGCATTTAAAATGGGTCAATCACACAGAGGTCCCAGCGCGGACATACGGGGTGGGCGTGGCGGCGGCGGGGCATTGCATACCTCGCGCCACGCCTATCCGACCATCAGTGGCTTTGAATAAAAGCCTTTTTTGCGGTCATGAAAGCATGCAAATTTCAGGTAAAAATATTGCTATACCCTCCACCTGCATACAGTACAAAGGCTGTGTGCAGGTTATTGCACCAAAATTTCATGAACGTTGCGCTTTAACTTCTTAAGGACATACGCCCTATGCCCAGTCCCGGTATTTAAAACATACCAGGTCGGTCCTAGGCCGGGACCCCACGCTATTAACCCTTTAGACCCCACGCTATTAACCCTTTAGACGCGGCGATCAAAGTTGATCGCCGCATCTATAATGAAAGTGAAAGCTTCCCGGCAGCTCAGTTGGGCTGATCAGGACTATTGCGATAAAATTGTGATGTCCCGATCAGCTAGGAGGTGAGCGGAGGTCCCATTACATTGCTCCGTCACGTCCGATCGGCGTTTGATTGCTCCAAACCCGAGATACAGGCTTGAGCAATCGCCCGCCTATAACACTGATCCATGCAAAGCTATGGCTTTGCAGGGATCTGTGTAAAAGATCAGTGTGTGCAGTGTTATAGCCCCCTATGGGAGCTATAACACTGCAAAAAAAGTGAAAAAAAAGTTAATAAAGGTCATTTAACCCCTTCCCTTACAAAAGTTTGAATCACCCCCCTTTTCCCCATAAAAAAAACTGTGTAAAGAAAAATAAAAATAAAAATATGTGGTATTGTTGCGTGGGGAAATGTCCGAAATATAAAAATATATTGTTAATTAAGCAGCACGGTCGATGGTGTGCGAGCAAAAAACTTCCAAAGTCCAAAATAGCGTATTTTTGGTCACATTTCATATCATGAAAAAATGAATACAAAGCGATCAAAAAGTCCAATCAATACAAAAATGGTACCAATAAAACTTCAGATTACGGTGCAAAAAATGAGCCCTCATACCGGCCCGTACACAAAAAAATAAAAAAGTTATAGGGGTCAGAAGATAAGAATGTTTAACGTCTACATTTTCCTGCATGTAGTTATGATTTTTTTTAGAAGTACGACAAAATCAAACCTATATAAGTAGGGTATCATTTTTACCATATGGACCTACAGAATAAAGATAAGGTGTAATTGTTACTGAAAAATGCACTGCGTAGAAACGGAAGCCCCCAAAATTTACAAAATGGCATTTTTTCCTCAATTTTGTCGCACAATGAATTTTTTTTTCTGTTTTGCCGTGGATTTTTTGGCAAAATGACTATTGTCAATGCAAAGTATAATTGGTGGCACAAAAAAATAAGCCATATGGAATTTTATGTGCAAAATTGAAAGCGTTATGATTTTTAGAAGGTGATGAGGAAAAAATTAAAATGTAAAAACGGAAAAACCCTACGTCCTTAAGGGGTTAAATTTCAAAGTACAACTGGTTACGCAAAAAACAAGCCCTCATATGGGTCTGTGAATGAAAATATAAGAGTTATGGATTTTAGAAGGTGAGAAGGAAAAAACGAAAATGCAAAAATAAGATTGCCTGTGTCCTCAAGGTAAAAAAGGGCTGTGCCCTTAAGGGGTTAAAATCCACTAATCCAGCATATGTAAAAATAAAAAGAGTAACTTTGGTAACAGACTTGATTGAAACATGGCCAATTTGTTTTTACAGCTGCTACATGTCTACATGGTAACAGATTACAAATATGTCCTGTGTAGTCTGACTCTGTGGTTATACCCCCTTCTATTTGTCCCTCTACTTATCTTCCAAATACATCTTAGTAAAAAGTAGGGGATTTATGGAAGGTGTTACCTTCCCCCCTGCTCAGATTTTATATTTCTCCCATAAAAATCTTCCCTCACCCAAATATCATATCTATTTTCTCTACACATCCCTTAATTAAGACAGCATATCTTTTTCCTTTACCCTTCCATAACATAATTTTACCCCATCGCTTATTCCCTATATTGTAGGTATGATAGCATCTTCCCAATGTATTATCCTCCCATCTGTAGTATTACATTATATCTTCCTACAGTTTCATCACCTATTCCTGTATAATTTGCCTCCCCAGTATCATCACTCCCCCGAGTGTATCCTTTCTCCCCTAAATATTCTTTGCCCATCCCAGTAACCTTCCTCCCCCTACTCAAGCATAATTCCACCTATATTTTTCTGTAGTTATATCCTTTCCACCCCATACCCATTCCAATAGAATACACTCCTTTCCCCTCAAGCAACATTACCAACTCCAGTATCCTTCACCCCTTTCCTCCAGAGGCATCTTTTTTTCCTTTTGAAAATAATCTCCTTCCAGTATCTACCCATACCAACAGCTTTACCCAACCTCCATAGAAGGAAGATACAAAATCAGCAGGCAAAGGGATAGTCAGGTCGCAAGCAGAGGACAGGATAAGTCAGGTCAGAGAAGTGTGAAACAAAGGAACACAAGTGTCAGTGTCACGGGCATAGGAGTAAGACATAGCACTGTTTCAATATCCCACCAGGATCACAAGGAATGCTGCTAGCTAGGAGAGGGCCGTAGTTTATCCTGGAGCCAGGCAAGTTCATCACAGGGAGAAAAGCAACGCAGTAATGTACCAAGTTGTCTTTCATTTGAACATGTGTCCCCATAAACTAAGGAGGATGAATGTTCCCTCTGTAGCTGCACAATTCATCCACATCTAAGGCTGCCCCTGCTTGTAGCATCAAACTATACAAGTTTTTTTTTTACTTTTTTTCTATAGAAAGTACGTAGAAGCTGTATTCGTGAAACAATACACATTTTTTTTTAAACAAGATTATTAGCAAGGTTGTTTCATTTTTTTAAAAATTTAAATTTAGATGTATGTGAACAATATAATGGACAAAGCCTTTAAGACAACAATATATTTATACATGTACTGTCACACAGATAATTGAACATATAAAAAAAAACTGTTGGAAAAGTAAAAAATTTTCAATTTTTAGAAATTCATTTTGTCCCTTTATTTTTTCGGATTTTAATACTGGACAACGTTTTTTTTTTATTTTAATTTTTTAAATTTTTCTTATTTAGCTGGTGTTTTCCTGCTGGGTTCAAAATAATGGAACTGTACTATAAAGTGTGCAATATTAATGTGCTAATTTGTGTATGCTCTCCAGGTCTTGTATGAGTCAGCTGCTCATTAGTGTTCTTCTCTATGGGAACTAATTACAACACCTTTGTTTTCTACAAACCTAAGGCTGCTCCACAATAAATTATAAATGAGGCATGAAAGCATAAAAAACATCCGAACATTTTATTCAGAGAAGTTAAAAGTTGGCCCGATGAGGCAGTATGGCCCTAACTGTAGAAGCAATATACACAATATGAGAGAGAACGTGTCAGGAATAGATAGTTCTACAACTCAATCCTCATATAATATTCACTTTTTTAATTACTGCTATAAAATCACCTTATTGCAGAAGTATAGAGGTTTTTGCAGAAAGAAAGAAAAAACACCCTGCATCAATTATTTAAGGTCATTATAAAAACTTTGGCATATTATATTATTATTTTAAATATATTTATCATCATTATAGGGGTTCCTCATGGGAGGAAAGGTTGTATTGTGGGAAGCCTGACCACTAGGGGCAGTATATCTGAATTGAAATGTATAGTTTGGAAGCTAAATGGTAACTTTTTATAGTAACAGTTATTCCTACAAGGATATGATATAATGATAATAATAGTGTTGCTTTTGATGCTATTGTTGTTAATATTATTAATATTATTATTATTTTACTTAAAAGTTTTATAAAGCTATACTGTATAGTTAAAATAGAAATAAGGTTTCTTTAAGGGGTTTTCTGGAGAAACAAAAATGTTTTCAAAATCAACTGGTGCCAGAAAGTTATACAGATTTGTAAATGACTTCTATTTAAAAATCGTAATCCTTTCAGTACTTAGCAGCTGCTGTCACGAACTGAGCAGGAGCAGGAGCAAATTCCCATAGTAAACTGTTCCTGCTCTGTACAGTTCCTGACACAGACAGAGGTGTCAGGAGAAAGCACTGTGGTCAGACTGGAATGAACTACACAACTTACTCAGGAATATACAGCAGCTGATAAGTAATGGAAGGCTTAAGATTTTTTTTTCCTCCGGAGTACCCTTTTAATCAAATTAAAATCAGGCTATGTTCACACAGCCTAAAGGAAAAGCTGAAACAACACTCATTTTGTTTGCTGTTAAAAATGAACACCGGAACAAAGATCACATAAGAATTGCGAGACCGGCCATCAAACACAGGTACAAGCACTATATTATGATGAACTACACAAATTTTACAGCCCCTGTAGCATAGTCAAATAAAAAAAAAATTGTGTAAACATTTACTTAGAATTTCAGATGAACAGTTTGGACTATTTGGAAGAACCATACAATTTATATTTAAGTTATATTTAGTTATATTTAAGGAGAAGAAAGAATAAAAGATTTACACCACAACTTCTCTGACTCCTCGACAATAATCATTTTACTATTAATTAAAATATGATAGAATTTTCCACATTAAACATGCTCATGGATGAATGTATTTGAGTGTCGTGTTGCCAAAAACTTCTAAATGTGCAACATATTTTCTATGTTTTGCAGAGCTTCATGTGTTTGTCACAACATATTCTTGAGTGTTCTTATACTTTTATTTCCAGCAGTCAGGGGCCCCCTGTCTTAACATCTTGTGAAAACAATGATCAATTAGGTGTTTATAATAATAGAATAGCATGGAAAAACCCCAAAAAACAGCGTACAAAACGGAAGTGGAAGGAAGTTATTTAAAGGCTTCGAGCAAAATGTAAATTTAATATATGCTCGCCTTTATAATTTGCATTGTGCCGCAGGCGTGCATAAATCGAGATAACTTTGGATGGACCTTTCATTTTGAAGGACATCCTGACCGTCAGCACAAACATAACATCAACACATTCTTTTGTGAAATTATTTATTTTCAGCCTTTCATGTGCTTTGTAATTTTATACCATGAAATGCATTAGTCGTACATCATCATTACCGTGATTAAAGCAGGTTCAGATCTGTGCCTCGCGAAGATCAGAGTAAGTGATACATTGTTGTCATGACATTTACAATGTATTCAGATACTTCATGTAAAAATATGGTTTAAGTCTCAAAAGCTACATTTTATGATATATAGTAGCTGCCATACTGGAACTTTGCCTTATTACAGTCTTTTCAACTAAGGTACATACTGTAGTTACATAGTACGGTTGAAAAAAGGCATATGTCCATCAAGTTCAACCAAGGTGGTGAAGGGAAGGGGTATGGATGAATAAAGGGTAAGGGGGTATGATTCTACATTTCTACAATATGTTAGTTTGTTCTAGGAATGTGTCTAACCCTCTTTTGAAGCCCTCAATTGTTCCTGCTGTGACCAGTTATTGAGGCAGACTGTTCCATAAATTTGCAGTTCTTATTTAAAAATGTTCTTACCGCTTGAGTTTGTGGCAAAGTAAAGAATTTTTACTTAAGGCCCCACATTTAAGACTGATCCCTTATCCACAATTAAATCCTATGAGATCTCAAGAAAAATAATCCTAATCTCCTGCCATACATCCGCACCACCACTCCATTCACTGTCTATTGGAGCCACTGGAGATATCTGAGTACAATAGTACTGTGTCTGCAGGGCCGCAACTTTGTTCAGAAGGGAGAAACAAAATCCCATTTTCGTGTTTTCAGCGGTAATAGCAGTTATATCCCCTGTGGATAGGGGATACGTTTTAAAGGGGTACTCTGCCCCTAGACATCTTATCCCCTATCCAAATGATAGGGGATAAGATGTCAGATCGCTGGGGTCCCGCTGCTGGGGACCCCGGGGATCGCTGCTGCGGCCCCCCGCTATCATTACTGCGCAGAGCGAGATCGCTCTGCACGTAATGACGGGCAATACAGGGGCCGGAGCATCGTTACGTCACGGCTCTGCCCCTCGTGATGTCACGGCCCGCCCCCGTCAATACAAGTCTATGGGAGGGGGCGTGGCAGTCGTCACACCCCCTGCCATAGACTTGCATTAAGGGGATGGGCCGTGATGTCATGAGGGGCGGAGCCATGATGTCACGCTGCTCCGGACCCTGTATCGCCTGTCATTACGCACAGAGCGAACTCGCTCTGTGCAGTAATGATGGCGGGGTGCCGCAGCGACGATCCCCGGGGTCCCCAGCAGCGGGACCGCGGCGATCTAACATCTTATCCCTTATCCTTTGGAGTACCCTTTAATGGTTGGACAAACCTTTGAAGTGAACTTCAGTAATGAAGAATGACACTGGTCTGGGGTTTACTTAGGACATATGCCTCTGGTTCTATACATTTTATCCTCTAAGATGCCCATTGGGGGAGCTTATCCAGCCAAAAAGAGTGTGTAAGACTCTCTTTGAGAAATTTGCAGGCTCAGCTGTTTCCATAAGGGCCCATCTGGTAGACTGACGCTTATTTAAGGAGAATTTACATATCAATCGTTGTGCAGGTAATGTCACACGAACAATAAAGCGATCATCGTTGCCAACTGAAGATTCTTTACATGGGTCAGCTTTCTTTGTCTGCTGAAGGGGATAGGCGATGCCTGTGTCTCAGAGGGGATATTAACCCCCACTAATTTCATTCCAGCCCAGAATGGAGCATATATGAGATGAAATTACAATTAAAAATATGCAGTCTTTCATAATTGTTTGCAAACACAATTTGGCCTAGTGAGATTTTGTCCATGACAACCAGTCACAGCTCAGCTTTCATATCTATTGAAATCTGGTAAAGTGAAAGCTGAGCTGTGATTGGATGTCATAGACAAAACCTCTCCAGTTTTCATATTCAGATAAATTACAACCTTATGCAGTGACATAACAATAAGCCCCTCCCCACAAGATATGCCTCACCCATACAGATATACCCCTCCCCCAACAAATAGCTCCATCCATACTCATATGCTCCCAAAGCCATTTTCTATGCCCATACTTTACTACTCTTCTCATTTGCCCAGATATTGCATAAACTATAAAGAGAATCTATAAGTAATACTGAGAACGCTGAGAACTTGTTTCTTGCTAGTTACTGTCCCACAGTGCCCATGCCCAGCACTCCTCAGTTGAAAAGAAAACTGTCAGAAAGTTCACCCACACTAAACCCAATACACTGGGTTATAGTGTGGGTGAAAGGAGTCCATACAGTGGTCACTTACATTTTTTGATGGGTTGCTGCCAAGTTTTTGTCCTGTAAAGCCAAATAATTCCCCCTCTTTAGATGCGCTCTGCAGGTGTGTCCCCCGCCAGCAGTCATAATTTGGGTCCCGGAAAAAGGTGTCTAAGTCCTCCCACTTAATTGCATATGCATTTTCTTCAACTCCACTTCGAGTCACATGCCCCCTGAGCACTGCGCTCTGTATGCAGAGCTCATGCACTGAAGATTATATGCAGATGTCATGTCCTGATGATGTGAGAGCCGTGCGTCCCCGGAGAGCGCTCTGCGCAGTGTAACTGCCTATGCGTCGGGCCCTCGCTACTCCCGACTTCCGTAGCGAGCGCTCCCCAAGGACGCACAACTTTCACATCATCGGGAAGTGACAGCAGTTTATAAACTTCAGCACCTGCGCTCTGCACACAGAGCGCAGCACTCATGGGGCGTGTGACTCGATGTGGAGTTGAAGAAAATGCATATGCGATTAAGGGGGAGGGCTTAGGCAACTTCCTCCGGGACCCAAAGTATGACTGCCGGCGGGGACACACACCTGCAGAGCGCATCTAAAGGGGGTAATTTACAGGACGAAAGCCCAGCGGTAAACCAACAATAAAATGTAAGGGACCCCTGTATGGACTCCTGTTCACCCACACTATAACCCAGTGTATTAGGTTTAGTGTTAGTGGACTTGCTGACAATTTTCCTTTAAATGCCTCGGAGTCATATGCTCTGCCTACTACTGCCTGCAGAGCTGAATCAAAACTGCAGCAGCCAGGGAGAACACAGATGACCCTCCAGAGTCTGGAGTTCACTGCACTTTTGCATCAGCAGTTGGGTGCTGGAGAGGAGGCAGCCCAGCAGCCGACAGTATATACCCTTTCATGCAGACTGTAGATGTGTACAATGTCCTCTCTCTCCACAGGAGAAGACCTATGTTACATGGAGCTAGCTCTGCCCGGACCGCACCCCCACATGTCAGGTTTGCCGCATTCATGCTTTTCCCAGCAGTGCAATTGTGGCCATCTAGTGCATGCACAAGGCAAGTAGCAGGGGTCTCCTTCTTACATTAGGATTCATTTTGTATTTAATAGGAATTCAGCATTAAAAGACGTCTCTGATTTCAGAAATTTCCAACATGTCATTCAATTTTTTTAGGACAAGTCTGTGGATTCTAGGGCCGGTATTGCGATGGAACAATTTTGATTCTAGGTCCAATACAGAGAAAGATTCAGACCCCCTATTCTCATACATGATATGGGACAAATTACTGAATTCCTGTCTTGTAACCCTCATTCTGTGGCCTTTTAATGATTGCCTTTCAGGTTTATTTGAGCCTTCACCAAATCCTTGGCCTAGGCCCTTAGGGAACCCATTTTCACTGGTGAAATCCTGTGAGGACTGGTTAAAAAATGTGGGGGGAAAAGAAAAGGCAGAAGTTGACCAGGAGACACATTAAACCTGGATAAACCCTTTGAACTTCCAGACCAAACGTTTGAATAATTTAGACAGACAAGACTTTCAGATTATTAAAAAAAAATTGTAGTAACTTTGATAAGTTTGTAGACTTACCAAAAAAGGAGTTTTGCCATATCAGGAAAACGTATCACCTATTCACATTATAAGTGATATCCGAGGGGTGGGGGTATTTCCTCTGGTAGGGGGCAAGGAATCACAGTGTAAAAAAAGTGTAGGTCGCAAAGTACTCTAAGGCATTAAGGAGTTAAAAATTAGATTGAATAGGCAAGTCTGCATGTGAAAGAAATGTAGGCCACATGTAGAGTCTGGCTAGTTAATATTTATTTATTTGTATTTGTGAATGTATCATGGAGTTGGCATGCTGTTAAATACAATTCTACTCATTGTTGTGTGAACATATGGTAACCCAGTTTCTGATATGACTGCCAGGCCTATGCCATAGACACACATTAAATTCATCTAATATTTGTTGTTATTATGTTTCTAGAGTGTTGAGTTTCTATTGAGTGAATATTGAAATGAGAATGTTTTTAAGGAATGAAGATTTTAATGCTGATTTAAGAACACTGGACACAAAATTCATGTGAAAAAAATAATAATGTACAAATGTGTCATTAATGGAATGAATGGTTCTATGGGCATAGAATTTTATCCTGTTATATACTGAAACAGAATTATACAAGGTATTTTGTCAGCTTTGAAATCACTACAATTATGAAAAGGCCAACTTGTCACACAGTAGACTAAATTTATTTATTGGGAACTAGAACTTCTAATTGATCTATGTGTAGAAGGGCTCTCCTGAGATAGAGAACAATCAATACTCTTCTTGTTACTGCAAGCAGAGGAATGTGGATTGCTGTTCAAAGAATACAACTTCCCCCAGAACCATTAATGTTTTATTTTCACTAATACCCAGATTACAAATTACAGCGCATGGAAATGTGGAATTGAGAAACTGTTTAATAGTTGTTTACAAACAAACAGACAACTATTGCTACTTTGTTTCTATAAATATTAATTTATGTACTGCTAATTTACATATATATTTTTAAGGCACAATACTCAAGTTAAGTTGGGGGCAAGATGAAAGCTTTACTTACTATTTCACCTTTATGTTGAGCTACTAAGACAGTGAACAAAATGTATAAAAGGAAAACTGTCAGATATTTTCTCCCGCACTATCCACATGTACGGATGGATAGTGTGGGAGACGCTGATTCCAACGAGCCCTACCTTGCTCGGATCCGCCTGGCCGTTCACCCGCAATTGTAGTTTTACTTTATGTGGAAATCTGGCTGTAACTGGCATGGGCGGGGCTTCTGCAGATTACTGGCACTGACGTCAGCGCCGCTTATGAATGTTCATCACCCCTCCCTCCAGTTAGGAGCGGTGAAGAATAAACTAGAATTATGGCATAATTTATTTTTTAAAAATAGCATTTTAAAAACTTTTTTCTCTTTGTCTGATTGGAAGTGTTGCCTATTGAGAAAGTAGCTTTGTTTTTCTAAAATAAAGCATGGCCTGAAAGAGCTAAAATATATGAAAAAGTAAGCCAACCAATAGTTGGCCTAAACCTAGACTAGTAAAGTCTCCAGATATACCAGGTTTATCAAACCACATGAGTCGCTGATGTGTTTGATGTGTTTTGTGTATTCAAAGTTTACTAATACCTGTCATTTGCTAAAGCTTTTTTCTAATGTAGATAATAACATTATATGCAGCTATCATCTGTGTGTCTGTGCAGAGACAAAATACAAGAGTTGTGCGCTGACAAGCAGGGCTCTGTACAATAAGGACAAGCAGGGCTCTGTACACTGAGGACAAGCAGGGCTCTGTACACTGAGGACAAGCAGGGCTCTGTACACTGAGGACAAGCAGGGCTCTGTACACTGAGGACAAGCAGGGCTCTGTACACTGAGGACAAGCAGGGCTCTGTGCACTGAGGACAAGCAGAGCTCTGTACACTGAGGACAAGCAGGGCTCTGTACACTGAGGACAAGCAGTGCTCTGTACACTGAGGACAAACAGAGTTCTATGCACTTAGGACAAGCAGGGCTCCGTGCACCGAGGACAAGCAGGGGTCTGTACACTAAGGACAAGCAGAGCTCTTTGCACTGAGGACAAGCAGGGCTCTGTACACTCAGGACAAGTAGAGCTCTGTGCACTGAGGACAAGCAGGGCTCTGCGCTCTGGGGACAAGCAGGGCTCTGTACACTGAGGACAAGCATGGCTCTGTACACTGAGAACAAGCAGTGTTCTGTATACTGAGGACAAGCAGAGTTCTATGCACTTAGGACAAGCAGGGCTCCGTGCACTGAGGACAAGCAGGGCTCTGCGCTCTGGGGACAAGCAGGGCTCTGTACACTGAGGACAAGCATGGCTCTGTGCACTGAGGACAAGCAGGGCTCTGTAGACTGGGGACAAGTGGGGCTCTGTACACTCAGGACAAGTACTGAGTGTACTGTGTACTGAGGACCAGCAGGGCACTGGACAAGTAGAGCTCTGTGCAGTTAGGACAAGCAGGGCTCTGTGCAAGGCTTTGTGACTTATTCCTGGCTCACAGATCAGGCTGACAAACACAGAGCCCTGCTTGTACCTGCTACATTTTCAGTATTTTGTCTCTGCACAGAGGCACATAGGCAATAGTTTCAATTGGTTTTTAATCAATTCATAATAAAAATATACATATAATGTTATTATTCACATTCTGTAAAACATTTATGGCAGATACATAATAAGATCTACTAAGAGACTTGGGGCAATTACATGTGGCTGGTGACTGTTAGATATTTTTTGTATGCACCTTTTCGGCTACCCTCGTACCTGTGCTTCATAACTACAGTATGCTTTCCTCATAGATTATTCTACTGCTCTAGCTTAGCTAACAAGGCAGAGTATGTGACCATATTCCTGCTAGTACTGGTCAAAACTTATGAATTCAAATATAATTTGACGATTAAACTTTTTACTAGGTCAAGGTGGAGCCTTTCCATTATCCCTACTTCTGTGCAGAAGATGATATCTAAAATGGCTCATGGCCTAAAATCAATATTTACTGATCCTCGCTTTGAGGTGTGCTGGCAGATCACAATCTACAGTACTTTTTGGCTGCTATTTTCCAACCATTATTTATTTATGTATGCATTTATTTATTTATTTTATTTATTTATTTATTAATTAGGTAATTTATTTAGTTAGTTATTTATTTTTCTCCATTTTCTAGCAGTTTAAACAATTCCTCATAAATTTGGTCTGTAAACTATGAAAATAAATAATAATACATAACACCACCATCATGATATCGTCATCCTATATTATCAATGACACAACAAATCTTATAAGTGCAGTTCACTTTGAATTATTGGGAAAAATAAACAAATAATAATAATAATAATAATAATAATAATAAAAACACATTAATAAAAAAAAAACAAAAAAAAAACACAACACATTTAAAAAAATTTTTTCCAAAAGAACTCTCCCCACAAGCCCACGTTAACCATATTATTAACTTTAAACAGAAAGAAAAAAAATGCTGATCATCGATGCAGTCCACCGAATCCAAAGTAGTCCACAGGATACACGGATCTGAAATGAGAAAAAAAAATAAAAATAAAAATAGGTGAATACATTTATTGTCACCCGCCCGCGCATCTCCTGTGCCGCACGACCACAACTCCCAGCATGCCTTTACAGTAAGGACATGTTGGAAGTTGTAGTCATGTGGTGCGGGAAATGTGCGGGTGAGTGATAAGCTTGCCACTCGTAAACTCCTACCCCCCCCCCCCCCCCCGCAGCATGACTACAACTCCCAGCATGGCTTGCTGGGAGTTGTAATAGTGTGGTAGAGGGCAGATGGCAAGCTTGTCACCCACCTCCTCCGCACATCTACAACTCCCAGCATGTCCTTACTGTAAGGACACGCTGGGAGTTGTAGTCGTACAAGCCAGGGAAGCTCCGCTCCCTGGCCGGTGGTGATCAGTAAATCTCTCTAATTTCATATTTTCCGCCGGGTCCCGTGACACGGGACCCAGCAACAAATTTGAATTGACAGTAAACTTCATAGCTCCGTAGCAAAGGGAGCCCGGGCTAACATAACACTGCAGCCGCCTGGGACTCCCGCAGCCGGGCCGGGAGATGTGCAGGAGCCGTCCCTGCCATCCCTCAGTGTGTACCGCAGAGCTGAGGGATGTCAGGGACGGCTCCTACACATCTCCCAGCCCATCTGCAGAAGTCCCGGGCAGCTGCAGAGTGATGCCAGCCCGGGCCCCTTTTAACATATAACGGAGCCGCTGAGTTTTAGTCCCTAATGTAAGATCAAATTTTCCGCCGGGTCCCGTGATCACTCTACAGCTGCCCGGGCTCCATCTGATTCTATCCCCACTACCCTCACTTAATGACGGGGGGCACTGATTTACATCTCCCCTTGTCTCCTACACGCCCGCGCCACACATCTCCCGCCCGCTACCTGCTACAAGACTACAACTCCCAGCATGCCCTCACTATAAGGGCATGCTGGGAGTTGTAGTCTTGCAACAGGTAGCAGACAGATGGGAGATGTGCGGCGTGGGCTGGTGGGACACAAGGTGGGGATGTAAATCATTGTGATCCGTGATCAGGTAGTCAGAAAAGGTTCAAGCTGGTGTAGATTCCTGGAGCTATTTAATCAGATGCGCCTAGATCTGCGACAGACACAGTTGATAAATCAGGGTGCACTGGAAAGTGAAAAGTGAAAAAACGTCTACGTGAGCAAGATGTCAAGATGAGCAGTGGGATGTAAACAAAGAAAAAGTCGCAAATAAGCAGAGTTGCGCCAAAGTTGTGCCAAATATACAAGAAAATAAGCTCTACAAACTTTGATAAGCAAAAAAAATGTCAATCTAAGCACATCATACAAAATCTTGGTCTTTTAGCGAATAGGGGCCTAACTCTGCATTTAATGCCTTGCTGGGATTGATATATTGTGCTCATAAAATCCCATCACTGGGATAAAGTAGAGTGATTAATGAGAGTTTTTCATTCTGATGCTTTTCCTACTTCAGTGCAATCTAGGTTGTTAATGCTTGATTCATACAACTGTCAAGTAGAGCAATTTATACAGAGAAAGGCAACAGAAGGAATGCTGTGTTTGTCGAAAGCTGCAAAACATCGATAGCATGAGCAAATACCAAGGGCTTCTATTTAGGAATATCTGAAATCTGGGTAAGGTCAAAAATAAACTCAGACTAATGTACATAGCAATTAGCTAATGTGTAAACCGAAATATTGTTTTATGACTTGCTTAATGTACATTCATTTTGACATATGGGAATCTGCAGTGTGCGGCCAAAATTTGAGATCTGGAATATAACATTTGCTCATTTGCCTGTGTAAAAGTGGTCAGGTTTATATTTTATTGCTCTATATGAAATCTTTATGGCAGCTTTCCATTTTACAGCAACATAACAAAGACAAGGCTGAATAATGTGTAGACTATCGGTCTCTTTTCATCTGTTGTTGAGCTAACCTCGCTAAATGCTCTACCACAACATACCTTGCCATCTTCTTTCTCTACATTTCTTTATTCCTATGTTCATGCCATTATTCAGCTATGAGCATTTGACTCCATGAAAGAAAGTGGCTCTTTTGGATTTATGATACTGTAGAGCAGAATTTTTGGACAAGCTTCATTTAACGCCACCTTTCTCTGCTTTGTTTTGTCTCTACATTTCCACTCCTGTCTTGTGTTAAAGGGGTACTCCGGTGAAAAACTATATTTTTTTTTAATCCACTGGTGCCAGAAAGTTAAACAGAGTTGTAAATTACTTCTATTAAAAAATCTTAATCCTTCCTGTACTTATTAGCTGCTGAATACTACAGTGGAAATTATTTTCCGTTTGAAACACAGAGCTGTCTGCTGACATCATGAGCACAGTGCTCTCTGCTGACATCTCTGTCCATTTTAGGAACTGTCCAGGGTAAAAGGAAATCCCCATAGCAAACATATGCTGTTCTGGACAGTTCATAAAATGGACAGAGATGTCAGCAGAGAGCACTGTGCTCATGATGTCAGCAGACAGCTCTGTGTTTCAAACAGAAAATAATTTCCACTGTAGTATTCAGCAGCTAATAAGTACAGGAAGGATTAAGATTTTTTAATAGAAGTAATTTACAAATATGTTTAACTTTCTGGCACCAGTTGATTTAAAAAATAATAATAATTTCACTGGAGTACCCCTTTAAGTACTCAGACAGTTCTCTTCTCTTTCTGTTGTCCATGCTTAGTGTGGCACACACAGAAACACAATGCAAAGACGAAGTGAACTTTTTTTCCTTTTTATCTGCTTTCAGGTGTGATATGTTACTTGCCCCAGGTGAGTTTAAAGGAGCATCACATGCTTGAAACTATTTTATTTTTCCACAATTTTGAAAGGGTGCCAATAAATGTTGGAGTTTGGTGTGACATTATGTCCAATAAGATTTGTTTCCTCCCTTTTTTGGTTTAGTTCCAATACACACAAAGGGAATAAACATTGTATAGCAAAACATGTGTTACTGCAATACTTTTCTGTGAGAAATACTTAATTTTCTAGAAAAATTTCAGGGGTGCCAACATTTACGGCCATGACTGTATATATGTATATATATATATATATATATATATATATATATATAGATGAAAGGGGAGACAGCACCGATCAAATCAGCTTGTGCAGGTGATCATCCGGGAGTGCCAACCCGGAGAGGCATACAGGAATTCAGAGAAGATACAGCACCAAATAGCTGAGGACTCAGGCTAGTAGATGGAGCAAGATTTTATTTGCCATCCATGTGCAACGTTTCGGCAATAAACTGCCTTTTTCAAGCATATCAAACAAAGTGACAATGTGCATATATATAGGAATCACAACATGCTGTGATTGGTTACATAACAGGTGTTATACATATCATTACAATCAATGACCACATCCTATTGGCTAAATTTTGTTGTCATAGTGATTCAAATACACAAAAGATATAAATCTTAAAAAATATGAGAAAACAACCATCAAAACATATATAGGCTTCGGATGTGTTCACTGGGACTTCACTTACATTGATCCGTGTCTCCGATTGCATCTTCATCATATAGATCGCATGAGAAAACTAGCGTGCGTGTGTGACAACTGCGTTTGTAAATAAACAAACTGCGGCTGCGTGGCTCCACACCGTGTAGTTCCGATCAGCTGACCACTATAGGTCAGCTGATACAGGAGCATCATAGATGTCCGGGATCAAAACAAAATGGTCCGCGCAAGCGCCAACTACCTGCGCATGCGTGGTGCATCTACATGGGACATCGCACATCGGTGAATCGGCCTGCGCATATCATATGCACCTGTCGATACCGGAAATGCGCCTGACCAAAGATGCACCGCATAGTCTATAATACATATGAGTCTAAATAGACTTCTATACATGTATTACCCAAGACAAACTTACTTTAAACACGGGCATCTATATCAATACCAGCACAGAAGTGTGTCACACGAAGATGTCATATTGAAACAGGGATCAATGTATCATAAACTACATTTAAATCGTAAAATCTATAATTAAACAGAAGAAAAAAACTTTTTTTCTCAGGAGTCCTCAGTGAATCCATCCTCCGCTGTAATCTTCATATAGAGTGATGATGAATAATAGGTGAAGTGAATCTAAAAAAATATGTACATGAAAAATATTTAAAATATTATCGTAGAAAGATATCCAAAAACCTCATGTTGTCACTTATAAACATTAAATACACGGAACAGGTTGAGAAAAGGTAAGAGAAAGGAATGGAAAGAGGGGAGGGGGGGGGAAAAGGGGGGGGGGGGGGGAAGGGGGCTGAAAGAAAAAATAAAAATAAAAAATAATAAATAAAAAATAAAAAATATATAATAAAATAAAATAAAATAAAAATAAAAATAAAAAATAAAAAATATAAATAAAAATAAAAATAAAAATAAAAATAAATATAAATAAAAATAAAAATAAATATAAAAATAAATATAAAAATAAAAATAAAAATAAAAATTAAAATAAAAAATAAAAATAAATATAAAAAAAATATAAAATATAAAGATAAATAAAAATAAAAATAAAAATAAAAAAAAATAAAAATAAAAATTTATTTATCTTTATATTTTATATTTTTTTTATATTTATTTTTATTTTTTATTTTTATTTTTATTTTTATATTTATTTTTATTTTTATATTTATTTTTATTTTTATTTATATTTATTTTTATTTTTATTTTTATTTTTATTTTATTTTATTTTATTATATATTTTTTATTTTTTATTTATTATTTTTTATTTTTATTTTTTCTTTCAGCCCCCTTCCCCCCCCCCCCCCTTTCCCCCCCCTCCCCTCTTTCCATTCCTTTCTCTTACCTTTTCTCAACCTGTTCCGTGTATTTAATGTTTATAAGTGACAACATGAGGTTTTTGGATATCTTTCTACGATAATATTTTAAATATTTTTCATGTACATATTTTTTTAGATTCACTTCACCTATTATTCATCATCACTCTATATGAAGATTACAGCGGAGGATGGATTCACTGAGGACTCCTGAGAAAAAAAGTTTTTTTCTTCTGTTTAATTATAGATTTTACGATTTAAATGTAGTTTATGATACATTGATCCCTGTTTCAATATGACATCTTCGTGTGACACACTTCTGTGCTGGTATTGATATAGATGCCCGTGTTTAAAGTAAGTTTGTCTTGGGTAATACATGTATAGAAGTCTATTTAGACTCATATGTATTATAGACTATGCGGTGCATCTTTGGTCAGGCGCATTTCGGGTATCGACGGGTGCATATGATATGCGCAGGCCGATTCACCGATGTGCGATGTCCCATGTAGATGCACCACGCATGCGCAGGTAGTTGGCGCTTGCGCGGACCATTTTGTTTTGATCCCGGACATCTATGATGCTCCTGTATCAGCTGACCTATAGTGGTCAGCTGATCGGAACTACACGGTGTGGAGCCACGCAGCCGCAGTTTGTTTATTTACAAACGCAGTTGTCACACACGCACGCTAGTTTTCTCATGCGATCTATATGATGAAGATGCAATCGGAGACACGGATCAATGTAAGTGAAGTCCCAGTGAACACATCCGAAGCCTATATATGTTTTGATGGTTGTTTTCTCATATTTTTTAAGATTTATATCTTTTGTGTATTTGAATCACTATGACAACAAAATTTAGCCAATAGGATGTGGTCATTGATTGTAATGATATGTATAACACCTGTTATGTAACCAATCACAGCATGTTGTGATTCCTATATATATGGACATTGTCACTTTGTTTGATATGCTTGAAAAAGGCAGTTTATTGCCGAAACGTTGCACATGGATGGCAAATAAAATCTTGCTCCATCTACTAGCCTGAGTCCTCAGCTATTTGGTGCTGTATCTTCTCTGAATTCCTATATATATATATATATATATATATATATTAACAATAAAAAGAACAACAAAACTATTATTATTATTAGTAGTAGTATTCACTTTCTTGTTCTCTTGACTGATCTGCAGTTCCCGACACTTTAAATCTCTTTAGGTGGTTTATGAAATAAGAAAGAATTTCCTTTTGCTGAGGTGTTACTAGACTGCAATGCAAGATTTGTCCAACAAGAACCATGTGCCATTTAGGATCTGTTCACACCTCTATTCTTGTTTTTAAATATGTCAGCATGTCAGATCCATCACATGGTACACATCAATGGCAGACGTATAATGGGTTCCTTGGTCTCGTCATGGTTTCCAACTGTTTTATTGTTGGAGACTTTAATGCAGATGGGAACAGAGCCTAATACGGCCTTTGGCTCCATCAGGCTCCAGAGGTGAAGTGTGACTGCTACATTTGTAACCTCTGTACCTACTCCTAACAATTTGTATAACCTTATACAATCCCATACAGCCTCAAAAACTATTTTTAGAAGGGGTCAGACTGAAAGCATTACTCACTTGCTCAATCTCTGCTGCTGTTCGCCATTGTTTTTGTGTCAGGCTGGACTTTGAATATATTTTTAAATTACTGGCCAGTGTGGATTCTCTGACGGATGCTTAATAAACTGTCTTGCCATCATACATTGTGTTATTTTGAGTAATGGGTAATGGGATGTGACAGACCGCGGGCTATGTGACAGCTGTTGGACCAAGTACCACCGTTTAGCTTATAATTTAGATGGAGTATTCTCCTATTTTGGTATTTATAGTTCTCTGTGTAAATAGGGTTGAGTACCAGTTACACACCCCAGTTGTATGATGATGTGAAGAGATGAGCGAAAAATTTGATTCGGTTGATTTTTCAAAAAAATTTGGTTCCGTCCAATTTTATTTGCGGCAAATCACTATTAAAAATAGCTATTTCTGGCCTACAGAGAGCCTCAATAGGGGTTACACTTTGCCTTGCTGTAATATGCAAAGGGTGTGTGCTGGGTTAGTGAAATAATATTGTTATTCAGTATGACATGCAGATCAGAGGCGTCGCTATTTGAATCACTGCTGCAGAGCATCACAATGACAGAGTCTGAGGTGGCTTCAGTATGAGGAGACCATATAGAGGCTGAATGACAGCCTGGAGGTGGCGGCAGCATGAGGAAACCACATAGTGGCTGAATGACATAGCCTGGAGTTGGGGGCAGCATATAGTGCCTGAACGACACAGCCTGGAGTTTGCAGCAGCATGAGGAGACCATATAGTGGCTGAATGACACAGCGTGGAGGTGGGGCGGAAGCATGAGGAGACCATATGGTGGCTGAATGACACAGCCTGGAGGTGGCGGAAGCATGAGGAGACCATATAGCCTCAATGACACAGCCTGGAGGTGGCGGAAGCATGAGGAGACCATATAGCCTCAATAGGGGTATAGAACACATTGCCTTGTTCTAACACACATAGGGAGTGTGCTGTGTTATTGAAATAATACTGTTATTCAGTATAACATGCAGATTACAGGCATCACTATTAGAATCACTGCCGCAGAGCATCTGGATGTGGCAGCAGGGAGATCATATGGCATCAAAATTGAAGAGAATAAAGAGATTTTCTATGAAATTCTGGTGAGCATCGAGCTGGCAGTCTTCCACCAGGTGAGATACCACCTATTCCAGCCCCTGCCTCTCAGCGTCCCCTAGACTGTGAAAGTGTGAATGTTTTATTTAATCAGCTATGGTTCATTGCTATCGCTCCAAGCTGTTTCAATGGATTCTTGTGGTATTTCCTCAGGTCATACATTATTAGTTCAAAGTAAATTATTTCACACTTTTTTGTTATGTCTATAATTCCACATGTGTTAATTCATAGTTTTGATGCCTACAGTGGGAATCTACAATTTTCATAGTCTTTGAATGAGAAGGTGTGTCCAAATTTTTGGTCTGTACTGTATATATATATATATATATATATATATTTACACACACATATATATATATATATATATATATTTATATATATATATATATATATATATATATATATATATATATATATACACGTACATACATGCAGTATATAAAAAAACTCAACATACCGTACTTCAATCACTCTATTCACTCTATTAAGATAAATGATACTTCTTTCTTGCAAAAACAGCACCACACTTGTCCACAGGTTGTGTCTGGTATTGCAGCTCAGCTCCATTAAAGTGAATGGGCCTGAGCTGCAGCATGACACATGATCTATAGACAAGAGTCCTGCTGTTTTTGCAAAAGAGAAGCAGCATTTTTCTTATCCTCGACAACCCCTTGAAGTGTTGCTTAATTTTTTTTTTACTGGTTGGTACTAGATAGTTAAAGGAGTACTCCTCCCCTAGACATCTTATCCCCTATCCAAATATCTCCAATAAACATTATTGGAGGTGTCCTGATGACCACAGCCGCCCGATGCCTAGCACATCCGTTGTTCTGAACATAGATGTGCCTGGGGCTGGAGACCCCCCCACAATCAGACATCTTATCTTTTATCCTTTGGATAGGAGATAGGATGTGCAGGGGCGAAGTACCCCTTTTAACAATTTATTATTTAATTTTTTCTTTTTTGTTAAATTTTTTGTACATTATTGGGGCATCTGTATTTCTTGTATAACATGTGCAGAAAGAATTATAGGACCTCTGTTTCCTAACTGCAAAGATGATGATAATGGCTGTAGACCAACTCAACCATTGCTCTTCATTGTTCTCCCAGCAGTGAACAAATCCACAATTGAATCCCTGTGAGTCATAGATGAGAATGAGAGTTGAGTTGTACATGTGATATAACAGGGAGCATTGTTTGTTTTTTGTTTTTGTTTTATTTAATGTCAATGGCCCCCTCGCCTGCAAGGCCATAGCACATGATGGTATCTCTGTCCTCATACCTCTGCATCTATAGGTGTAAAATTAGTGATGGTAGAATGAGGAATTTTAGGAATTAAGTGGTGGCTAAGGAGATAAGTTATCTTCCCCTTTAAAAAAAAAAAAAGAACACACCTGTATGTGGTGACTCAAAGAAGATGGTGTAAAATGAATGCTTTGGTATTCATGACGGAGAGAGCATAACACAACTTTGTTAACATCCAAAAAACAAAATGGGGGAGATTTATCAAAACCTGTCCAGAGGAAAAGTTGCTTAGTTGCCCATAGCAACCAATCAGATCGCTTCTTTCATTTTCAGAGGCCGTTTTAAAAGTAAAGAAGTGATCTGATTGGTTGCTATGGGCAACTCGCCAACTTTTCCTCTGAACAGGTTTTGATAAATCTCCCCTATACTGTCTATCCAATACTTGTCTCTACACTACACTACTATGTTTAAAGAGGTACTCCCGTGGAATTTTTTTTTTAACCAACTGGTGCCAGAAAGATAAACAGATTTGTAAATTACTTATATTAAAATTATTTTCTTCATGGAACACAGAGCTCTCTGCTGATATCATGACCACAATGCTCTCTGCTGACATCTCTGTCCATTTTAAGAACTGTCCAAATTAGGAGAAAATCCCCATAAAAAACATATGCTGCTCTGGACAGTTCCTAAAATGGACAGAGATGTCAGCAGAGAGCACTGTGGTTATAATGTCAGCAGAGAGCTCTGTGTTCCAAAAATAAAATAATGCTGTAGTATTCAGTAGCTAATAAGTACTGGAAGGATTAAGATTTTTTTAATAGAAGTAATTTACCAATCTGTTTATTTTTCTGGCACCAGTTGATTTAAAATAAAAAAGTTTTTCAACGGAGTACCCCTTCTTAAGGACCCATGACATACCAATATGTCATGAGTCAGCTTCTGCTCTATAACGCGGGGCCACGGCAGTCAAGCAGCAGAATCATAGATCAGTGTGTGCAGTGTTATAGGTCCCTATGGGAGCTATAACATTGCAAAAAAAAGTTTTAAAAAAAGTGAATAAAGATAATTTAACCCCTTCCCTAATAATCACCACCCTTTTCCCATAAAAAAAAACAGTGTAAATAAAAATAAAAATAAATATATGTGGTATCGCCGCGTGTGGAAATGTCCGAATTATAAAAATATATCATTAATTAAACCGCACGGTCAATGGCGTACGTACAAAAAGTTCCAAAGTTAAATTTTTTGTTCACTTTTTATATAATGAAAAGTTGAATAAAAAGTGATTAGTAAGTCCTCTCAATGCAAAAATCAAGCGCTCAATGCAAAAAATGAGCCTTCATACCGTCCCATACGCGGAAAAATAAAAAAGTTATAGGGGTTAGAAGATGACAATTTTAAACGCATAAATTTTCCTGCATGCAGTTATGATTTTTTCCAGAAGTACGATAAAATCAAACCTACATAAGTAGGGTATCATTTTAATTGTATGGACCTACAGAATAAAGAGAAAGTGTCATTTTTACCGAAAAATGTACTGTGTAGAAACGGAAGCCCCCAAAATTTACAAAATGGCGTTTTGTTTTCAATTTTGTCTCACAATGAATTTTTTTCCGTTTCACCGTAGATTTTTGGGTAAAATGACTGACGTCATTACAAAGTAGGATTGGTGGCGCAAAAAATAAGTCATCATATGGATTTTTAGGTGCAAAATTGATAGAGTTATGATTTTTTTAAATGCAAGGAGGAAAAAACTAAAATGCAAAAACGGAAAACCCCGGGTCCTTAAGGGGTTAAAGGGATTTAAATTGGTGACGTGACAGATGTCTAGGCTGTCATCTAGTTCTGTCCAGATCCATGCCAGCATCTCCTCGCATATGGATTCTACTATTTTAGTGATGTGTTGTCTTAGGTTAACCATATCCAGTAGCTAGGGGGGCAGATACACTGATTCCATTATTCAGCCCTACAGAAAGAAGGTACAGGATGTTAGATATGGCGATAGGCCTGCGCAACATTTCCAACTCAGCCAATTGCATTAGAATATCACAACACAATGTTGTGTTGGATTAACGCATTCAATATAACCAAGCCTTTCTCTGTATATGTGTCCCAAAATGGAAAACCCTACTGTCCTCTTTTTGTGGGTCTTTTCCATATGTAAAATATCTGGATAGGTCATCATTTTTAGGTCTATGGGCCCAGATTTATCAAAGAATGTCTATAGTAGAGCTATTTTCCCACATTTATTTGGGTGATGGGTTTGACTAGCATGCATCTTATTTATCAAGAAGGTGCAGCAGGATGATTAATTTTGCACAGCACTGCTGTGGGTGGGAAAAGCTCTACCACATACCCTTTTTCTAGACGCTTGTGAGGGAAGTAGACACTTTCCCGGGTCCTGAATTTGGCAGATTAGGTGTTTTTACTTACTTTCACAGAGCTGCCGGGACATTTTTACTTGCATTTTAGACGCTACAATCAAATTTGATTGCGGTGTCTAAAGCGTTAAAGCTGGACATCACCGTGATCCATGATGTCTGGCATTAGAGATGGGTCCTGGTGGCAGATAGCCGCCAGGACCACCCAGCTATGACCCGCTCTCAGCTCCTGAGCGCGTGTCATAGAAGGGGAGTGGGACGCTGTTGTCCACAAGAGGTTTAAGGTTGAATTACGGAAGGTAGAAGTGATCCTCACACCTACTGGTAGGTGGTGTAGCTTTGCGCCTAAAAAAAAGTACCTTTGAGCACAAAATGATAAATACGTGACCACTGCATAGTCAACAAGAAAAAGTTCTACGGGTAGGCAAAAAGAGTGAAACTGTCTATATCAAAAGACGCAAAAAAGTCGCTAAATATGCTGCTTGCGCCTGCACTTTGCCAAAACATAGACAAAAAAAAATGCTCTAAAAGCAATGATAAATCTCCCCCATGGTGTCTGGGTCCTGTGACCCATGACTGTACAGTTACTCAGAAGGATCATAAGGACAACATCCATAGAATTCTATGGGACCACACATTAGACTTGGCAGGTAGTCCACATGCTGTTATATTGCTCCATGCAAATATAATTGTATTGTTTGTATAATATCTCTTACATTTGTATATTAGAAAGTCTGAGATATGATAAAAACTGGTAACATTTTATGTAAATAGCTTAATATCTTACAGTGAGACAAGTAAAGCCTGTTTGCAGGTAGTATTGAGCGTGAATATTAAAAATGCAAATTTTTACTGAGAATATCAGCACTTTGTGATTTAGCGAAAATTTAGACTATAGCGATATATATCTATTGGTAATGATGAATATTCTTTTTTTTTCCTTCACAGTACATATCACACAATGATGTGTACTGTGTAAAAAAAAAAAAAAAATAAAGTGATCATCCCTCCCTGCTTCCAGCTTGTGGTCCAAAGAAGGCTCCAATATCGGTGTGGAGCGCGAATATTTCGTATATGCGAATATGTAAATATTCTTGAATATCGGTTCTTCCAGAGCACACTGATCCCTCCCTACAGTTAGGTGAAAGATAAAATCGCGCATGTGCACTATGCGAATTTCATTACAAATTTTTGCATAGAAAATAAAAAGGAACGAACATAGCAAATTCAAATATGGCCCCTGCCGCTCATCACTATTCTCAGGGTAAGGAAACAGAAAATAACTCTTACTGACATAACCTTGAGACCAATAATATCACATCAGAAAAGCACTAAAACGACTGTGCAACAATTACAATGCAACATTACAATATTGCATCTAATCACACAAAGTGGCTGTGTTGTAGCATGAGATACAACACGACTCCCCAAAAATCGTGATTTTTTGGTCAGTGGTTGACAATCACACATACCTTTGCCATCATAAGCTACAATGTAAGGCTTTTGTAAGGGGAAATTGCTTGCAACTTGCCTATGTTTTTTTTTTTTTTTATTCAGACCAATTGCGCATTTTTGAACTTAAAATGAATTTCTCATCTCAAAATCCTGAATCTACATGGTATGTACATGGTATTTAGTGGTACTTTTTGGCGGCAGACATCACACACAAATGTTGTTGAAAAAACTCTATGTCGGCCCTTCGCTGCATTGCACTTTCTAGTGTCTGTGTTACGCAGGGGCCTTCCCGCTCAGCTAATCAGTAGCCGCAGCAAAGTCCAACCCCAGCCACTGATTGGCTGAACAGAAAGGTCCCTGCATGGCACAGACAGTGTAGAGTGGTTGGGGATCAACACAGAGATAGCGGGTGAAACCGGTTAGTGAGGGGGGGGGGGGGGGATTTAAGAATAGTTTTTTTCTATGTAACTATAATTAAATAGCAGCATTAAATAGAAAAGTCCCAAAAAATGTAAGAAAATATCTGATCACTTCTGGAGTGTTATGGGAAAACTTGTGTCTGCCTAATTCCAAACAACTCGAGTCACAAGGGTTTTCTTTATTTAGACACTTAGTGGGCTTATTAGTTCACAAAACCTTAAATGTTTTGGAGAGAACTCTTTGAAGTGATGTTATATGTTCACAAGAGTCTCTTTTATCTGATGCAGACTCCAAATGCCCAAAACCTAAAAAATCCATCATGTATTCTTCTCTCTTGCTGATCATAAGTAAAATCTATATGACAGGCATAAAAAAAAGAAAAATATATCTGGTGATACAAATAATTTTATGTACTCTCTTGTTTCCATTTCTTAATATCCATCTGAATAAAGAGACAAAAATCGAAAAAATTATTAATTTCATGTGATGTCCCAAAGAAGGAAAGAAAGTCTCTACAGTGACAGATTCCCATTTAAAAAAAATAAAAATAAAAACACAACTTAATGCCCTATACGATCTACTATTTAAAGGGAATCTTTAAAGGGGTACTTTAATCAACTGGTGCCAGAAAGTTAAACAGATTTGTAAATTACTTCTATATAAAAACATAATCCTTCCAGTACTTATTAGCTGCTGCTGAATACTACAGAGGAAATGGTTTTCTTTTTGGAACACAGAGCTCTCTGCTGACATCATGACCACCGTGCTCTCTGCTGACATCTCTGTCCATTTTCAGAACTGTCCAGAGTAGAAGAAAATCTCCATAGCAAGCATATGTTGCTCTGGAAACTTCCTAAAATGGACAGAGATGTCAGCAGAGAGCACTGTGGTCATCATGTCAGCAGAGAACTATGTGTTCCAAAAAGAAAACCACTTATTCTGTAGTATAGAGACCCTAAAAAGTACTGGAAAGATTAAGATTTTTTAATAGAAGTAATTTACAAATCTGTTTAACTTTCTGGTACCAGTTGATTTAAAGAAAAAAAGTTTTCCACCAGAGTACCCCTTTAAGCTCCATACCAGGTACAAAGCTGCAGATTTTAGTAGATGGGATGTTAGTGGAATACAACTAACCATACCTTTAATTTTGTTGATGGCTGTTTGTAAAATGCTTAGATGGAGCAGCCGCTCCTCCCTTCCCCACCCCACTTTGTCCTGTATGATTGATATACAGGCCTTATCTTCCAACCCTATATGTCAGTCAAAACAGGTTGGGGGGGGGGGGGGGTTGGAAGCACTGCTGCTGCAGCTCAGCACCACCTGTTTGACTCTTCAGCTGCTAACAAAATAAAGCATTTTTATAACTTTACTAAAAACCGATCAGTAAAACGGTCACGGTTAATTTTATCCCCCTAATACCTATCTGCTGGGTTTGTTCCTGTAGCTTTGTTCCTAGTACAGAACCAACAGATTACCTTTAAAAAAGAATTATATGACTCCCAGGGAGTTTCTAAAAAAAAATTGATAGGTTTAATGTTTCTAAAAAAGGTTTAATGTTTCTGACAAAGAATTTATATTCTTTTCAAAGTCACATGGGCCTTGTTCCAGAATTACTTTTATTACAGATGATATATAGTTATTTCCAAGAATTATTTCTTCTTACATTGGTTAAATCACTTGGTCAAACCAAAATACAAGAACATTACAACCTCCAGCCCTCATCCCCATGGCATTTAAATAATTCACTGCTTCATTTAAAAAAATATATTAAAAAATATATAATAACTTGTTAAATTGTCAAACTTTATGGCAATGCAATCCAGGACATATATTATGGTGTACCCAGGGAACATTTCTTAAAATTGTACTCCATAGAGACTGCATAATTTTTAGATCTAAATTAACCACTTAATGACCATGGAAATTTTTGCTTTTGCATGTTCATCTTTTTTCACCACATTGACTTCTAAAAACCATAACTTGATGTGCAAAGTAAAATAAAATAAAAATATTCAGTATTTTTTTAGGGCAATTTATTGTTTATATGTTTACCGTGCAGTAAAAATGGCATGTTAAATTTATTCTGCGGGTAATAAAGTTACAAAATATCCAATTTATTGGATTTTTGTTCTATTTTACTTCTTTTCAAAAAGTAAAAACCTTCCAAAATAAAATCATTTCAATCATTGTAATATTGTGACCCCTATTTTTCTTCCATCTACTGAATGAGCTATGTAAGGGATTGTTTTTTTTGCAGCATTCTGATTCAGGGTTTTGTTGGACCTATTTGGATGTTGTTTTTCTAGGTTGTGAGGTGACTAAAAATGGAATTCTAATCTTTTTTCTTTTTTTTTTATGGTGTTAACTAGAAATAAGTGAATTGAATGTGACAAATCTGAATTTGTTACGAATTACAGGAAAAATGTGATTCACAACTAATGCAAATATCGCTGCCATTATATTGCGCAAATCACTTCATTATACTCCATTTAGTGCAGTCCAGGCTCCAGGGCATCTAAAATGGTGGATCCACATGTGAGGACATAGAGCAAGGAATCCTGGGAAGGTGGGAACAAGGGTAGGCAGGATGACCCTGAATCACAAGCAAGGCAGTGTGTGTTTCACAGAAAAGCATTCTTACTGCAGCGATTTACCTCCCAGTGACTGTCTACCGTGTTCTATTACAGAGAGCAGTGTGTTGCACAGAAGAACAGCAGCGATTCAGCTGAAGCACAAATTCTGCTATGAAGCACTGATAGGAAAGGGAGTGAGTTTGAGAGAGAACGTGCAATTTTGGGTGTAGTACACAGCGACTGTGTGCTGCAGCACTGGTTTGTACTGCTGGTGTTGTGCACAAATATTTTTTTAAGCATACTGTGGGCTTTTTTCTGCCCTCATATGTGCATAGCACATACATACATCTAAGTGGTGTACTATTTTGTTCCTGTTAAAGTCTCAAGGACCTAGATACTGTGAAAGGCCAGGCAAAAGTACTCACCGATTGGTGGACACAAATACTTTTTAAAGCGTACTGTAGCCTATTTTTCCTCCCTCATAAGTGCATAGCACATACGTACGTCTAAATGGTGTACTATTTTGTTCCTGTTAAAGCCTCAAGGGCCTAAATAATGTAAAAGGACAGCCAAAAGTACACACCTGCTGCTGTTCTAGACAAATACTGTTAAGTGTAGTGGAACGCATTCCACTGCCCCGTTAGTGCATATCACATACGAACATAAGCATATTGTACTCATATACTCACTAATATGTCAGGCTGAGAAGTGCCAGGACATGCACAGAGGAGTGGCAGAGGCCTAAATCTATCAGGCGCAGGCAGAGGTCGCAGCAGACTAGGGGCGAGTGTCAGCAGGAATCGCAACGAGAGGTCTGATCTCCCAGTATCAGCTAGCGGTCGTGTCTCGACCAGCAACCCATCAGCCATCATCGATTGGTTAACACGGTCATCCACTTCATCACAAGTGACATCTGATACCCCCAGTCAACAGTCAGTGGGTTCCTCAGACACAACCATCAGTTGGCATGGCCCGGGAGCAGTCCCTGTCCTCCCATTGCCTCTGTCCCACTCTGTTCCCTCCCCTAGAGAAGTATCTTACACTGTGGGTTCAGCTCCACTTTTCAGTGAGGACGATCTAGTAGAGGACAGTCATCAGCTACTGCCCAGCCAAGAAGTGAAGAAGACATCCGCCGCTTTCTCTTCTAGGTGGGCAACAGAACCGTGGCTCCGATGTGGTGGTCCAGCCTTACCCAATGGTATGCCTCTCCATGTTTCAGCCAGCCAAGGCTCCACCACCTCAGCCGAAGGAAACTGTGTGTAATTCCCTCCTTCTGTTGCTACAAATGCTCCTCCTATTTTGAGTCAGTCATTCCGCCCGCAATCCATCAGTGAAGCCATGTCCAAGAGATAACAATATGCACCCATTCATTCAACAGCGCAGAAGCTGAATGTGCTCCTGTCCAAGTTGCTGGTGCTGCAGTCCCTCCCTTTTTAAGTGTTGGACTCTGCACCTTTCAGAGAACTGATGGCTTGTGCCGAGCCGAGGTGGAGAGTCCCAAGCAGTCATTTCTTTGCAAAAAAGGCCGTACCAGCCCTGCACAATATTGTGGAAGAGAAGGTGGGCCAGTCCTTGAGCCTCTCAGTGTGTACCAAAGTGCAGGGCAGCACCAATGTCTGGAGCTGTAATTATGGTCAGGAACAATACATGACCTTTACGGCACACTGGGTGAGTGTGGTTCCTGCACAGCCACAACACCAACTTGGACAGGTCACGCCACTTCCTTCTCCACGCTCTCAGGCCATTGGTCCTGTGACAGTTTGCGACTCCACCTCCTCATCCTTCACCATGTCCTCAGCCTTTACTGCACAGACAAGTCTTAGTGCCCCTTTAGCATACCATGTGTGCAGGGCATGGCGGTGTCACGCTGTTTTTAACATGGTTTGCCTTGGCGAACGGAGTCCCACAGGGATGGAACTGCTAAAAGTCATTCATAAAGAAATCGGAGCATGGATTACTCCACGAAAAATGGAAATGGGAGCCATGGTGACCGACAACGGGAAAACATCTTGTCTGTGCTGAGACAAGGAAGGCTGAACCATGTGTCCTGCATGGCACACGTGTTCAGTCTGGTTGTCAAGCAGTTCCTGAAGTGTTCCCCCATTTGTAAGACATCCTATTAATGGGAAGGAAACTTTGCATGCACATCAGCCACTCTTACAGCGCATTGAACTGCAGCGTCAGAACGATATCCCCAACATAGTCTGATTTGCGACGTTGCGACACATTGGAATTCTACCCTGCATATGTTGGAACTGACTATATTAACAGAGAAAATCCATAACAGATTTATGGATGATCCAAGCGGATAGGGGGACTCCCCTGTGTTACTTCAAGGTCAACCAATGGCAGCTCATACATGACACCCGCCGTTTGCTCAGGCCCTTTGAGGAAGCCACATTAATAGTCAGTCGCCAGGATTACGGGATGAACAATGTCATTGCGCTGCTTCATTTCGTACAACACACGTTGGAAATAATGGCTGGTCAGGGCACTGGAGACATGGCGCCTACATCTCATGGCCACATGAGCCCTGTAAGTGGCTGAACTGGAGGAGGAGGGGCACAGTGGAGCACGGTTTAGGTTTCTCGAAATGGGCGGTTTTCTTTTAATCTGACAGGAGAGGAATAGCAGGAGCAGCCAGAGGAGCTAGAGGGTTATGAGGAAGGCATGACCCAGACACACTGTGGCAGTATGCAGTGGAAATGGAGGCAAGGAGTCCCTCCTAGTTACTAGCACAAATGGCATGATGTATGCTTTGTTGCTTTCGGCAGAAGGATGACTTCTGGCTTTCCACCTTATTGGACCCACGTTTCTGGCACAAAATTGGAGCCTTTTTTACACCCACTGAGAGGGATAGCAAACGTAACTGCTACAGAGACATCCTATGTAGTCAGTTGGCCGATGACTATCCAATGAAACAGCTTGGAGCGATAACAATAAACCATAACTGATTAAATTAAACACTCACACTTTCACAGTCAGGAGGACGCTGAGAAGCAGGAGCTGGAACAGGTGGTATCTCACATGGACAAGGACCACCAGCTCGATGCTCACCTGAATGCGCACTCAAAATTTTTTAATAAATTCAAATTAAATTAAATAAAAATTTCATTAAAAAATCACTTTATTCTCTATAATTTTGACGCCATATTGTCTCCCTGCTGCCACATCCAGATGATTCTAATAGCAATGCCTGTAATTTGCATGTTATACTGAATAACAGTATTATTTCACAGCACACTCCCTATGCGTGTTAGGACAAGGCAATGTGTTCCACACCCGTATTGAGGTTATATGGTCTCCTCATGCTTTCGCCACCTCAACGCTGTGTCATTCAGCCACTATATGTTCTCCTCATGCTGCTGCCACCTCCATGCTGTGTCATTCAGCCACTATATGGTCTCCTCATACTGATGCCACCTCCAGGCTCTGTCATTGTGCCGCTCTGCGACAGTGATTCTAATAGCGACACCTCTGATCCGCATATCATACTGAATAACAGCATTATTTCACTAACCCAGCACACACCCTATGTGTATTACAGCAAGGCAAAGTGTTCTACATCTCTATTGAGGCTCTCTGTAGGCAAGAAATATCCATTTTTAATAGCGATTAGCCGCAAATAAATTTCGGACCAAACCAAATCTTTTCGGGAAATTCGGCGAATTTACATTTACATCAATTCTTGTTAAGGGGTTAAAGGGGGTACTCCACTGGAAAACATTTTTTTTTTAATCAACTGGTGCCAGAAAGTTTAACAACTTGAATTTATTTTTCTGTCTGACCACAGTGCTCTCTGCTTACATCTCTGTCCATTTTTGGAACAGAGTAAGAGAAAATCCCCATATCAAACCTATACTGCTCTGGACAGTTTCTTTACATGGAGAGATGTGCTAGCAGAGAGCACTGTGGTCAGACAGAAAGGGAATTCAAAAAGAAAATAACTTCCTGTGGATCATACAGCAGCTGATAAGTGCTGGAAGGATTAAGTCATTTACAAATCTGTTTAACTTTCTGCCACCACTTAATTAAAAAAAACCTGTTTGCCAGTGGAGTACCCCTTTAATGTGTAATGTCTGTTTTTGTGTTTTTGCATTTTTCTGTTTTAGGCTCTATTCAGACTTGTTTTTATGTATGATCTGTTTTCTGTGCTATTCTCCCCCCTGGCTAGGGAATAGTTAATGCTATTAGCCATTTTAGTTTTACCTTTGCTATGTCTGTTTGTCTGAGTTTTAACCATGGTTCATTCTTGTTTATGATATTGATTTTACAAAAAATGCAAATGTGTGTTCAGCTCACAAACCAAAAATCCGAGGATATGCTTGGTTATATGCCGAAACCCAACAGCCAGAAGTAAAATATAAAAGAAAAATTTATAACCAATCCTTCAAGGATTTTACCCTGAAAAAGGTACACAATGATAATCAAATCAATATTATAGGAATGCTTCAATTAATAATTAATAGTTTTTATTAAACATTTATAAAACAGTATAATAAAAATTATATAATCCTGGCACAGATATATAATAAAAAGGTGAAAATCCACTGGGCCCTAGTGGTATTGATCACCATAAAACTTTTAGACTCTGGCAGCCATATAGTATATGATAGAGATTGCTAAATGTTCCAGTCTGGAACACAAATAAAACACTGCCTGTACAGTGTGTCTCACCAGTTCCTGACAGATGATATCCTCTCTGCTCACCACACGCCGGCAGCGTTGGCACAGGGCTGTAGTTGCTGCAAAGATGTACTTATGCAGGGGTACGTTTGGCACAACATCCCCGGTAGCCTCTGTGTTACTCCTGTGTTGGTACTGCAGGACGGACCCAGCGCTGGCATCCCTCGTGGTGGATGTAATGGAGTCTTAAGGTGGGTGGATGGATGGATCTCTCTCAGCCGGTTCTGGCTGAAGCAAAAGCACAGTGAAGATCTGGACCAGATTGTAGCTACAATGGTTGCCGATTTCAATGGGTCACAGGTATCGGTGCCAGGTTCACACCATATGTATATTGCAAGTTGCGGTAATAGATACAATTATATCCTAGACGCGTTTCAGAGTTCTTTTGCCATATATCACATGACCCTTTCTTCAGTAGGAACAAATGTAACATTTGTTTCTACTGAAGAAAGCGTCGTGCGATAAATGGCAAAAGAACCCTGAAACGCGGTGCGGTAATAGATAAAATTATATACTAGACGCGTTTCAGGATTCTTTTGCCATATATCGCACGACCCTTTCTTCAGTAGGAACAAAGGTTACAGCCAGCGCTGGGTCCGTCCTGCAGTACCAACACAGGAGTAACACAGAGGCTACCGGGGACGTTGTGCCAAACGTACCCCTGCACAAGTACATCTTTGCAACAACTACAGCCCTGTGCCAACGCTGCCGGCATGTGGTGAGCGGAGAGGATATCATCTGTCAGGAACAGGTGAGACACACTGTACCAGCAGTGTTCTATTTGGCTTAGAGAAAAGAGTGTAACAGTCTAAAGACTGTAATAAGTAACAATACATATGTGTCCATCATAACATCTATTACAGAGACTTTATTTGTTACATAATTTATTGCAAAGACTTTTGTACCAGCTACACTGAAAAGGACTGTTACATTTCTTTCCAGACTGGAACATTTAGACAATCTCTATCATATACTATATGGCTGCCAGAGTCTAAAAGTTTTATGGTGATTAATACCACTAGGGCCCAGTGGATTTTCACCTTTTTATTATATATCTGTGCCAGGATTATATAATTTTTATTATACTGTTTTATAAATGTTTAATAAAAACAATTAATTATTAATTGAAGCATTCCTATAATATTGATTTGATTATCATTGTGTACCTTTTTCAGGGTAAAATCCTTGAAGGATTGGTTATAAATTTTTCTTTGATATTGATTTTAGTCTGCTTGGTTTTATATACATCTGTCGACTTTTAGTACCTTGTCATATCTTAGTCTCTGTTCACACTGTGAGCCTTGCTTGTACCCATGCTCTGTATTTAGCATTCCTGTTTATAGTCCTGACCCAGATTCCTCCATGTTATGGAGTTTGGTTTTGTAATATTCCTGTTTGGTATCCTGACCTGTATTCCTCCAATTTTTGGACTTTGGCTTTTGTGGAGTCTGTTCAGACTCATCTGGTTCTCAGTCTAGTGTTCCGTGTATTATTTTTCTGTTTGCTTCTAGGCCAGTATCTTGATCACACGGTGGAGTGTGCCCGCTGGCTAAAAGTCTATTTGGCATTTGTATTGATGTCCCTACATGTTTGGAGTGGAGAGTATAGTTTGTTCTTTGTTCAGTGTCCAGTGTGAACAGTATTCTGTTTCCTGACCTATTTAGTGTTTAATATTCAGTTCATCTGTTCATCTCCTGGTTTGTGCTGTATACTTATTCCATATCTATCCATGTTCATTTATTCATATTTGTCGTTTATCTTGATTCCGGTTTCTGAACTGTATATTTGTATGCTATAATCTGCCTGTCTGGTTATCTAGTAGTTTGGTTGTTTTTCCGTTATGTTTCTAGCCTGTCCCCAACATGGTACAGTATTATTTTGGTACCTTCTAGAGATGAGCGAACTTACAGTAAATTCGATTCGTCACGAACTTCTCGGCTCGGCAGTTGATGACTTTTCCTGCATAAATTAGTTCAGCTTTCAGGTGCTCTGGTGGGCTGGAAAAGGTGGATACAGTCCTAGGAGACTCTTTCCTAGGAATGTATCCACCTTTTCCAGCCCACCGGAGCACCTGAAGGCTGAACTAATTTACGCAGGATAAGTCATCAACTGCCGAGCCGAGAAGTTCGTGACGAATCGAATTTACTGTAAGTTCGCTCATCTCTAGTACCTTCCACTGTAGCGCAGGGAAGGACCGGCTCCAGGTTGTCGATCTGCCGTTTGGGGCGGAAGGGCAAGTAGGCAGGGAGAGTGTTTCTAGTGACAGCTTAGGGCTCACTCTCCCTGTCCAACCCCCCCCCCCCCCCCCCGGTCATGACATAATGTCTTTTAAGACCTTAGCACTGATTCTGCTAGTGCCTGCTGCACATGTAATTTCTGCCTAGAATTTCTGCCTAAAAATCCATATGAGGCCTTGTTCTTTGCACCAACAATTTTACTTTGTAATACTATTCATAATTTCACAAAATCTAGAGCAAAACCAGAAAAAAATTATTTGTGGGGCAAAATTGAAAAAAAAAAAAATAGCCATTTTGTAATTTTTTGTGGCTTTTCAGTAAAAATTGCACCTTATATTTATTCTGTAGGTCCCCACAGTTTCAAGGATACCAAATTTATATAGGTTTGATTTTATTTTACTATAAAAAAAAATTAAAACTACATGCACCAAAATTTATACGTTGAAAAATGTCCTCTTCTGACCCCTATAACTTTTTTATTTTTCCGTAGAAGGGGCGGTATGAGGACAAATTTTTTACACCGTGATGTGAAGTTTTTAACGGTGCCATTTTTGTTTTTATGACTTTTTATTAATTTTTTTATGGTATAAAAAGTGACCAAATGCGCTATTTTGGACTTTGGAATTTTTTTTTTACGTGTACGCCATTGACCGTGTGGTTAAATTAAGGGTGTACTTTTATAGTTCACAAATTTATACACACGGCGATACTACATATGTTTATTTTTATTTACAAAGTTTTTTTTTATGGGAAAAGGGGGGGTGATTCAAACTCATTAGGGAAGGGGTTAAATCACATTTATTAACACTTTTTTTGCAATGTTATAGCCCACATAGGGGACTATAACATTGCACACACTAATTCCCTACACTGATCACTGCCATGAAATGGCATGGCATTGATCGGTGTTATCGCCGCTCGACTGCTCCTGCCTGGATCTCAGGCACGGAGCAGTCATTCGGCGATCGGAAAGCAAAGAGGCATGTAGGGATCCCCCTAGCATCCTGCAAGCTGTTCGGGATGCCGCGATTTTACTGCGGCGGACACGAACAGCACGACTGAGCTAACTGTCAATGTTTACTTTAATTTTAGACGTGGCGATCAAGTTTGATCGCCGTGTCTAAAGGGTTAATGCCGGACATCAGCCCGATCGGCGATGTTCGACATTAGCCATGGGTCCTGGTTGCCTATAGCAACGGGGACCCACCGGGTTTGATGCACGCTCACCTGCTGAGCGTCATACCTCGGGAGCCGCAGATGGACGTTAATGACCGTCCATTTTCAGCAAGGGGTTAAAAAGTGTTGTGCATTGTGCAACATTTCCAAATTATTTGTGCCTTTGGTTTTTGTATAAACTGCACTATAGCATAAAAGGGAATGGTCACCTTTTCGTCGCAAAAAAGTGTCACAGTTTATACCAATGTTTAAGAGGTGTACACAGCGCACAAGTTCATTAGAGGTTTCGAATAAGCAAGATTTGAATACTTCCATTACACACTTTTGGATGCAATGGAAAACACTCAAATAATGTCAGTTTTTGAATGCTCCTTCCCCCACTGAGTAAGTAGACAAGGGAAAAATACATATTCACACATACTGCTTTATGTAGCTCACTCCTATATATTTTAGCTTAGACCATGTACACACAGTTTGCACATTATTCATATTGACAATCTCTATATCCTGCAAAGTCCTTTGAACTATCAGTGAAGGAGTTAACATACTGCACTGAAAATAACAAGTAATTTTTCTAGTCTTGAAATAAAAAGAAACGTAACTTCATGTGAATTTGATTTCAGTTTTCCCTATGACAGTATCTGGGGATGTGCAGGTATATCAGCTATTGATCCGCACCGGAAAAACTTACAAGAAATGGAACAATTATTCTGAGAAAAAAAAAAATGTTAACAGACACAGGTATCAAAACAAATTAGACCTATGGGAAAACCATTCATTTGAAGGGGAGGGGGAAATATTTTCTAAGAATTTGAAGCCTTATGGCTTAAATAACCGTGAAATTCCAACACTGTGGTGTGCATTCAATAAAAGTAGATTTTAATGGAGACAAAGTAAAAACCACAGAGGAAAAAGGATGAAAAAAAGAGCAAAAACATACAGACGTCAGGAAGACAATGGAATACTGCCACTGTCCACTCAACAGACGACCCGAGCTCTACAGACTCTGTATTATCTGCACTTCTAAGAGGTATAAAAAGCTTTAGGTTAAGAAAAGAGCATTGAAATCAAATAAAACATTAGACACGGCTAACCCTGTTAGGTAAAGTCTTTTATACTTTACTTTGAAGCAGCCAAAATATCTGTAGATAAATCATTCCCACTGTATCATTCATTTGGATTATTTTATTAAATTCGTTTTAAATCCATGTAATGGCTGTTTTCTACTGACTTAACTGAAATAATGGAAATAGATTGAGTTTAAGGGCATTGCTTTTATCTGCTGGTTACAATTTGCACAGGAAACAGTGGAAGACAGCAGAAGACAGTGGGAGTAGGCTCCATTCACATCACGTTTATGGGTTACATCGGCACTACGGTATATACCATTTAGCTACAACACTAAAATCAGCAATGAATAGATCATCTCCAGCAAAGCTGTTTGCACCAATAATGATACAACCTTCACTCCTTCCCACAACGACCATCAGGTTAACTCTGCGCACATTCATGCATTCAGAAAACTGCGTAGCCTCAAATAACACAATTCCGTAGAAAGATCAATATAACACTCTTGAAATGATGTAGCCTTCATTTTCAAGCGAGTAGGGCTGTACAACAGAGCATATTCATGCTAGGTGGCTGGATAGAATTACGGTGGGCGGAGAGTAGTAAGCTGGGTGACAAATTTTTCACACCTTTACGGTGCTTCCTCAAGCCCATGATGGATGGAAACATGGCGGGGGGACAATAGTCAGCTGCGCGACAATTGTTTCACGCTCACATTCACTGTGCCAAATACTCTGCACCTTACCCGGTGAATACTAACGTGGCATACAGTGAGTATCTCGTTGTTCAGTGAGGGCAAGGTACAGCGAATCAGTGAGGACTCATTGAGTCCCTGCTCCTGTATGTAATTTTCATGCTACCCTACACCAGTGAAGGGCGCCATGAAAAGAAAGTGTGTACATAACTAGTGTATCTGTATCTTATCTGTTTTCTGTATCTGTATCTTATATAAGTTAATCAACATTAACTTTGCAAGAGACATGAGTATTAGGCATCTTCTACATTTTCTGCTGCCCCTGTCCCGTCCCATGCACCGCCTACTAAAATGCAAAGTGCTGATCAATTTCTCTTAATTTAAATTAAATGATAGGCATCACTCACCTACTCCCCTCCCTGCACCATGACCTCTGAACAGGTCACAGTACATGCCTAGAAAACTCTCCGATAGAAGTCAATAAGGTTGTCTCCAGTCTATTGTTCCTTTGTCCATATGGCTTGATGGAAATCATATATCTAATGCTAAGCAGCAAGCTCAGGGAATATGGCTGCTGCAGTAATAATTAGAGATGAGCAAACTTTAGAAAAATGTTATTCGGAATTTTTTGAAAAAGTTAGTTTTGGTCCGAATTTATTTGCGCCAAATCTATATTAAAAACAGCTATTTATGGCCTACACAGAGCCTCAATAGGGGTGTAGAACACTTTGGTGTGTTCTAACAAGCATATGGAGTGTGCTGGGGTAGTGAAATAATACTGTTATTCAGAATAACATGCAGATTACCGGCATTGCTTTTAGAATTACTGCCGCAGAGCGGCACAATGACAGAGCCTGGAGGTGGCATCATTATCAGGAGACCATATGGTGGCTGAATGACACAGCGTGGAGGTGTTGGCAGCATGAGGAGACCATATAGTGGCTGAATGACACACCGTGGAGGTGTTGGCAGAATGAGGAGACCATATAGTGGCTGAATGACACAGCGTGGAGGTGGTGGCCGCATGAGGAGATCATATAGTGGCTGGATGACACAGCTTGGATGAGGCTGAAGCATGGGGAGAACAATTAGTGTATGAATGGCACAGCCTATTACCAAGTGCTACCATAAACATATATAGGTAATGTCCTAGGCTCAGCAGCATCACTAAACCATGTAGTTGCTATATGACACATACAGGAGCAGGCAGTAGCATGAGTACACAAGAGGGATTCACAACCCCTAACATTAAAAGGTGAATGTTGAAATATCTATTAAAGATGCATGTTAGCTAGTGCTACCATTTAAAAATGTAAGGCCCAAGCCCAGAAGCATCAGTAAGCCAAGTAATTCCTGAAAGACACAGGAGCAGCCAGGAGCAGGCATCAGCAGTACACCCGAGGGTTTCATAGCCCCTTACATTGAAAGATCAAAGTTGAAATTTCTATTAAGCATGTACTTAGCTCATGCTAAACATCCACAAATTTAAGGCCCAAGCCCAGAAGCAACAATAAGCGAAGTAGTTTCTGAAACACACAGTCAAGAGCAGGCATCAGCCGTACACCAGAGGGTTTCATAACCCCTTACATTGAAAGATCAATGTTGAAATCTCTATTAAGCTTGTGCTAAATATCCAAAAATGTAAGGCCCAAGCCCAGAATCATCAGTAAGCCAAGTAATTCCTGTAAGACACAGGAGCAGTCAGGAGCAGGCATCAGCAGTACACCAGAGGGTTTCATAACCCCTTACATTGAAAGATCAATTTTAAAAACTCAATTAAGCATTTATGTTAGCTAGTGCTACCAGAACATATTTGGAGTTAATATCCCAGTCCAAGTAGCATCAGAAACAATATATTGACTTAATTACACAGCCTGGAGGTGGGGAAATCATAAGCAGCCCATGTAGTGTCTGAATGGTACAGCCTGTAGGTGTGTGGTATGCACGTATGGGGGCAAAAAAATGTGCTACAGTACACTTGGAAAACATATTTATATAAAACACCAGCCGGTGATTACTTTTGCCTGGACTTTCCCAATATCCAGAATTGTTACAGATACAAAATAGTAGACTGCTTTGATGTAGGTATGTGGTATGCACGTATGAGGGCATAAAAATGCACTACAGTCCGCTGAAAAAAACTTAATTTTGCACAGCAGCAAGACACAACAGTGCAGCACCAGAAAAAACAAAAATAAATAAATTGCACTCTGTCACAGAGTATTAAGAATGGTGTGAACTGCTGGTTTTTATACCGCCTACAGACTAGTATAAGCAGCAGATGATTTCTTGCGGAAAAAATACACAGAATTGCGCAGAAAAATCATTCCTGCCTCCTGTGATAAGGTTCATGGAGTTAAGGCAGCTTGTTGATTTGTATGAAGCAAGGAAAAGCTATCTGCCCCTCTCTGATAAAATGCTAAATAAAGTGACTGGGAGGTTTATGGCTGGCGTAAAAATCCTTCTCAGTGAGAACAAGCAAAGCACTGCACTGCTCTCTGTCCATAACGCTGATGTGACTAGCAGTTGGAAGTGGAATGCTGTGGTATGATCAAATTAGCGTGTCTGTGTAACACACACAGACACGCAGCCGTACTCTCTCTCTGCAGTATATGGCATGAAATGAGCAGCCGCAACATGGCTGCTGATTATATAGGGCTGTGACATCACAGGGGTCAATGAATGCTGATAGGCTTCATCCTGCATGTGATTCAGGGTCATCCCACCTACCTCCCTTCCCCCCTTGCCTTCCCGCCTTCCCATCATCCCCTGCCCCATGTACTGACATGTGGATCCGCCATTTTAAATGTCCTGGAGCCTGGAACGCTGTAAAATGGAGTTTCATGAAGCAATTTGCACGATAGAATTGCGGCGATATACGCATTCTTTGCGAATCGAATAAAACCTGAAATTTGGAATTAATTTGGGTTTGTCTGCTTCGGTTCGCTCATGTCTAGTAATAATGCATTAACAAATTAATAAAATTTTAATGACAAACAGACAATAGAATCCCCCCCAAAAAATGGTTCAGTATATGGCTATAATCAAAAATAAATACACAAATAAATAAATAAATAAACAAATAAATTAGCTTATAAATAATTACATGAATAAGCCAATCAGTATATATATATATATATATATATATATATATATATATATGCTTGAAAAAGGCTGCATGGACGGCTGAAACTTAGCAATTGGAATAAAAACCACTTGACACTACGCCTTGTGTGCCGCAGCAACTTTGTTCTTTTGTATAGCCTTGTAGACCCCGGACCTGGGACCTTTTGGCTGCGTGCACCTATCTACTATATTTTTTAGGTGCGGCCCACGCTTCCTTTTTAATATAATACATATACATAAAAAATTCAAACTAGGTGATACATTCACTTTTCTGGCAAGGGTCTTGACACTTCTGTTTGTGTATGTGTGTAGTATATACACTGAATCTATATCACTATAACAGCGCTTTCCAATCATGGGGGCTTCCAGCTGTTGCAAAAATGCAACTCCCAGCATAGTTTTGCAAAACTGGAAAACTGTTTGGTTCTCTTATTTGTAAATATATTTTCTTATTTGTCTTTTATATATATATATATATATATATATATATATATATATATATATATATATATATATATATCACAATGTCATATGAGAGATGAGGGAAAAACTCACCTTCTACTTCCACAGCAGACACATTTGGTCCTAATCAAGTTAAATGGTTATACTGGAATAGTTCATTTCATTATGATTAAAGAGACCAGGAGACCTCTGAAAGGGTGTACATAAGCGAAGTCTCACTCCATTTATTCTTTATCTGAATTCCTGACCTTTAACTGAGCTCTTTCTCTCAAAGTGGATAAAAAAGAAACCTAAACTATAATAGGAAGAGTGAAGCATGTCATTTCCATAATACTAAAATAGTCAAGACATCATCATGGGGCCGCTATAGAAGAACCTTCTCTTATAAGAAGCGAAGAAAAGCAAAAAAGTTGATATAGACATATTTTACCTGGTAAATAATGAAATAGAGGCCCTTTTGCATTGTTCCTGTGTATGCCATATGTAAAAGAAAAAGGTATGGAATAACAAAGTACACTACAATATTTTATACAATGGCATGCTAAAAAAAGACATACTTTTTTTAACCTGTATTATTGTTTTTTTATAGGAGGACCCTATGGTTCATATATGCTACTGCATGGCATCCATTTAATTTACATGTCCTAGTATATATGTTAATACATGCCTGTAATTTTAGGTAACCTTTCAGTATAAATTGTTAGTTTCAATGAGGAGTGTAGTCTTTCTGACCATTATATAATTTGTATGTCCCTGAGCCAGTGGGTATAGACTAGCCTCTATGATGTCGCTCATACATGCACACACACACAAAAGACTTGAACCTGTAATTTTTTTTGCTTCTATACACACCTACCTAAGCAGCAGCAGCATAGAGAAGAATACTGAACAGTCTAAGGGGATTAATCAAGCCTTGGAATGAGACTTAATACTCACAGTAAGCTAATTAGTGGACTCTTTGAAGTCTGACTGCTTCTGACCTTCTCAAATCAATCCCAGTCCCATCTCTCTCCATGCCCCTCATTTCGCCATAGACTTGTATAAGCAGAATGTAACCTGATCCCTCTGTCTTGGCAAGAAGGAATTATGTTGTTGTTTTTCAAAGTAGGATATTAGATTGATAATATGTGTAAATTATCTGTATGATACTATAGATTACAGTTTATTACATCAACTTGTACTGTAGATATACTGTATGCAAAGTTTGTGGAAATGATAATGTACAGGAACATGAATTACAGGAGAATTCAGGGATTATTTTTATTTGCCTGTGCTACAGGGTCATTAAAGTTAGTGGAGTTCATAATATAGTGTCTGTACCTGTGTTTGATGACTGGTCTTGCAATCCTTATGTGATCTTTGCCCCAGTGTTTATCTTTAGCAGCATACATAATTAAGCATTGTCTTAGCTTTTCCCAGGTTGCAGTGCAGCCAGGGACATTACATCACTAGTCAGTTGTTGAAAAGGAGCCTGTCCTTACTTCAGTGGGTGAAGCGCCTGCTGGGTGGGAGGGAGATTATTCTCCACAGGGCTGCAGGGAATTGTAGTTTCACCACAGCACAGCGTGGAAGAAAGCTCAGATGTGCTGCAATGGGTGACGTGAGTGGGACTAATGTGTGGGAGGGAGAAAAATGACCTCACAGTTACAAACAAGGAATCATGGGGCTTAGAGTTGAAGGAAGGGAACTCCAACAAAAAATAAAGCAGCAGCGTTATGGTGGCCCCAAGATTCTTCCTAAGCATGTCCATTAATGTCTAGAAGGTAAGCACTAAAGCCACCTTAGGGTGGATAACCCCTTTAAGTTCTTTGTTTTGATACTGATAACATCCCTTGCCAACTTTACGCAAAGTCAACATTACTATTGGTAGAGGACCAGAGTTTTGACCAAGATCTAAAGTGACCTTACTGCAGATATCTAGGACTAAGGTCTAGCTGCTTGATCTCAATGTCAAGAAGGTCAAGTTCATTCTCAAATGTCATCTAATGTCTTTGAACAGTTCTGTCCTTTTGGGTCTTTGTTGAAGCTTAAAGATGTTGTCCGGCAACTTACAGTCAGTGATAGGCTACCCAACAATGTGCTTGTTGTAGAGAACCAGCTTTTACCATGAATAAAACAGCCAATGACTAAACATTTCACATACTGTGACACTGCAGAAAAAAACTGCATGAAATATATCTTCCCAACTCTAATGAGTGTAATATTGGAATACATCCAGATATTCTATTGACTTTGATATTGGTGTCGCTCTTAAGTGATGGGGCTAAGGTCACTTCATAAATAATATGTTCATCTAGAAGTGAATCTACCTGACTGAGACAAAATTAAACTTTGGAATGCGTCCCCTGACGCTACCTTCAGAGCTAACGTAGGAAATGCAGATCTTTACTGCAAGAACCCGGGGTTTATGGAACCTATTGATCAGAATAATTCACAGATGTGTCAGTCATGATGAGAATTGTAGTAGACGCTGCACCGGAATATAAATTGTTTATAATTGTGGTTTAAATTACAAGACCAAGAAAGTCAGAAGAAATTGCATGTCTCTTGAGTACACTATATTGTATCCCTCTTATTTGTGCAAGTATATTGTATTTCTATTTTTAATCCTTCCATTGAATGGCTCACTTCCCTGCCCTTCTGACACTAATTTACCAGACAATGCAATGAATGTGTCTATTCTGCATAGACTATATAGATTTAGCACTATCTTTCAGATAATTGATTCTAGAAGAACAAGATATTTACAGCTATGTGTCAGATTGTAACATGCCAAGATAAATAAATTACCGCTATAGATCTATGTAAATATGGGTATTGATGTGTTATTTATAATGCTATTATTCAGCATTGAGCGATAAAAGAATATAAAATGTAAAATATCACTTTTCATGGGATAGCTGTTTGTATCGCTTTGTGAATAAGAAAAATACTAGATGTTCTTGTATTGTTGTATTTAAGCTTTTTATATATTTTAACATTTCAAGCAGAGCTGCAGAAAATAATTCTTTGGGTCAGTATGTTTTTGTAGAATCAGTGTGGGGGAGGAAAGGACTGCAAACTGTGTTCTTAAAATAGAGACAAACATGTTTAGACTAAAACTGTTTTACTAAAGAAGACCTGTGATAGTCCATAAAATAGAAATTTTATTGAAAAAAAGGGTGTGAATTCTATACTTGGGTGTGAGTTGGAGCTTATATTTATGCTATCCTAACATGATTCATGCTTCCCCAGCCTCCGAAACATGCCCCCTAGCATTCATACTCCAATTTGTAATAAAATCCCTGCCCTCTTGATTATTTAGTGAGACAAGTGAGATAACAAAATAGTTAAATCCAGGGGAAAGGAGGCAAGGGGGCATAGCAAGAAAGAAAACAGCTTTGGATTCAGGAAACTTAAAGGGGTACTCCGCCCCTGGGATAGGGGATAAGATGTCAGATCACCAGGGTCCCGCTTCTGGGGACCCCCGGAATTGCCGCTGCAGCACCCCGCTATCATTGCTGCACAGAGCAAGTTGCTGCAATGATAGCAGGGTGCCGTAGCGGCGATCCCGGGGGTCCCCAGAAGCGGGACCCCAGCGATCTGACATCTTATCTCTTATCCTTTAAATAGGGGATAAGATGTCTAGGGGCGGAGTACCCCTTAAGGCTATGACATTATACATGATATTGTGAGACAGTGAGAGGAACAGTCATTGAAGATTGTTATATTTCCTGGGTACCTGTCGTAGGTTTCAAGAAGCACATATCTCATCCAGGGTAAGCTGAGTGAGCTATGGGAAATCTAGAAATAGTTAAATCCCTGTCAAGACTTAGCTTGTTAGGGAACTGTTATTGAGTCTTTTATACCCTTCCTGAGGTTTTCAGGCTAGCCCAGATCAGCACAGGCGCTGAAGATAGCTCATCACTGGGTTTCAAGGCTAGAGGGGAGTCATTCTGCAAGTGAGGCTATTATGAACCTGCTCCACTGGTGAGAGCTAGAATCTGGAGGTTTGCAGCCTCAAAAGGGAACATTTTAACCTGAGATTGTTGACTGTCCACACATTGTTGTGTTATGTGGCTGGTAGTAAGCACGTCTGTAAACCTGTAGAAGAGATCTGTATAGTTAGTACTGGACAAGCAGGATTTATTTTTGTGTTTATGTCTAAGTGTGTAGGCTGCATTTGTTTTGTTTTGGAACAAAAAGTTAGTAAAACCCCTTTTTAAATGTTATTTCCGTGTCCCTGTCTCTGACTGCTAGTTTGCCGCTGTTTGGTTCTACAGAGCTAATCTTTCACTACATATATACTTAATAACTTTGGACTGTCAACATGTCTTGGTAGTTCGGCCGCGGATAAGGCTCCGACTCCGAGTGAAACCTGTCCCACGTGACTTATGAAAAATGTATTATGCGAATTGGTCTCTTTTTAGACACTTCAGGGTTACACTTGGAATGAGGGTCTGGCTAAGTGAAAAAGGCATGTGACTTCACAGTAAAGGGGCATGGCTTGTATGCGACTCTGTGTGCCAAAATTGGGCAGAAATTGTGGACTCACATTTTAAAGTAGATAAGCCAACTAAACAGCACAATATACTGTGATAAATCTGACTAATTTTAGACTGCCTAGTGCCCTTTGCATTGCATACAAATTAGGCCATATTAGTAAATCTGTTCTAGAAATGTTGGCTTGGCTATTGGAATTTTCAGACAAAAAAGGCAAGAAATTTGACTATACTACAACTTCTCTGAGCCATAACCAATGCCAGTGCTTATGGTAGACTCTACACTAGGTCACATATGGAATGAGAAAATTGCCAAGAGCCGTGATGGTATCACCTACCCCATACCCACCATGCAAGTCATCAATCCTCTGACAACTTGCTTCAATCTAGATCAACTGATACAATATAAACACTGTACAGATGCCTTTGGCCACTATAAAACATGTTTGTGTGTGGATGTTATTGCACCATATGGCAGTATTATTCGGGCACAATATTCCGGTATTATTTTAATTCTGAAGGCTTGCTTTTGTAGTTTAAATTCTATTAAGCCAATATGGAATATTCCACCAGCTAATGGCTCCAGACTCTGTGGGAATAATAGTTTCTGCTGCATTATAAGCAAAACAAAACAAGATAGATGTCTGCTGAGATTGAGCATTCGGGAAGCCCGGGATGGCGAGTCTACGCAGTGTGCTGAAGAGCCAAGTTTTTACAAAAGGAGAGACATTCTGGCAAGGCTGAATGAGCGGGAGACAATATAGTGCATCGCTAGAGAAACATCTTTTCTAATTTTCTTTGAACCAGAAGTCACAGACATCCTGCCTGAGAAGTTTTATCATGCGGAGGTTCGGTTATACTGCTTTGATCATTATTGTCTTCTCGTTTCTCTTCTTTTACTATACCTTGCTGAAATAAGTGAAGTGCCGCCATCTATCTTAATGACTTCTTTAAGCCAAGTGCTTAATGTCCTGTAAATGCTTTACTGGGTGATAGGTGTCCTTAGAATTGGGCATTATAGGTGAAATATGTTACTTATTAAGTTTCCGGTACAGAACAGAGACTCAATTAAAGAGTTTACAGTGAGTTGATTACAGTCATTTAGTGAAAAGAGTTTTCTTCGATTTCTGGATGACTTGACCCCCTTTAACCTTCTTTGTTTTGTGATTCTGTTGGAAACAATGAAACAGATATCTTAAGTGTCCACTTATCTATGTAGTGTGCTGTGATATGTTTTAGAACAGCGTTTTCCAAACCATGTGCCTTCAGCTGTTGCAAAATTACAACTTCCAGCATGCACGGACAGCCTTTGGCTGCATGGGCCGGACCTGTTGGGACAAAATGGCACACAACCTTGAAGAAGTGGAGATCAGCAGAGGATCAGGAACATTGGTGCAGCAGCTGTTCTGGGACTGGAGGAGGTTATTATAGCATGCTTATAATTTTTATTACCCCCAGCACAAGAGCACATTTTGCTTTTGCTCAGACAACCCCTTTAATATGAGCCTAACCATTCCTGTTTAGTTGAGATCAGTGTCCTTCTTATCATCACAGACAATAAGACACTAGTATATACAGGTAATAAGAGTACTCGCCCATGAAACTTAATAGGGTCCCTCCAGTGTATTGTGCCTATGCTACTACTGCATTAAACAAGTGAAGAGCCTGTAATACTTCAATAGCCTTTCCACAACTTGTAGGGAGCACACTCAATACCTCCACCTTGCCATTTAACCCCTGGTAGGAAACTTTATTAATACTTAGACTTAGACCATGGTGGTTATTTGATGATTGTGGAGGATTAAACAGATCCTGTTGGCCTCATATCCTCTTTCAATATGTGTTTTTGAGACATGTACAGAGCTTCCACTCCAAAATGGAAATACATTAGCTACCAAGGGAGAAGAAACTGTCCAGAAACTCTCATTCTACAATGGATGAGAATTGGAATGGATCGAAGAGGAGATTACATTAGCCAGTGCTCTTTGTCATCTGGTCGTTGCAAAGGAGGTATATCAGAAGTGTCGAATAATTCACTTCAACGGGACCCGAGCTCCAGTAACCCAAAACAGCCATTACACAATGTGCATAGCTGTCTGCGTCCAGCTCTGTAGGTGCAGGTGCCATGGCTCTGGCAAACATATGACCAGGAGATGTTGGTCTAATCTGATATTGATGACCTAATAGATTAGCCTTGACATCTCCTTCAATACATATTTTGTTGGTTCCCTGAATCACTTTATTTTGCCTGGAAAACATGCTGGGATATGATTTGATTTACTATAATGTAGTTGTTTTTCTGTGACACCATGGGGAACCTTTATTGGACATGGCATTGATTGATTATACAGTACAATGATATTATATAAGTAAAGGGACTACTTATTTTATACCATTTTGTAGTATCCCATTCATTTTTGTTTTATTTTTGTGATCCACCTTTCCCTCACCCACCCAATTCCCCTTTACTATTTGTGATAGGTTAGTCTTGGATTATCAAAGAAATGGTGGTGCATAGGTCAAGTGTGCCAGAGTGAATTCTCCACATGGAAAGGAAGACATTAGAATGGAAATACTTCTCAGGGTAAGGCAGGATTGAATTGGTGCTGACCAGGACAAGTACAAGAGATGACGTCCACATCATCTCTCGTACTTGTTCTGTCAGCTTCAATCCCGCCTAACCCAGAGAAGTCTTTAAATTGAAGTGTTCACCTTGTCAGGATGGCTGCAGACGGGACCTCTCCATCTCATACCCGCAAACTACCTGCGGTAAGGGCCCACATCATCTATTGTGTGGATTACTTGGCTGTATCACGCTATGTAGCGCTCTTCCATTCTCTTTTAGGAAGACATTAGGGTAGTGGTTTCCAACTAGTGACATCTATATGAAAACTACAATTCCCGGCATTTCAGGACAGTCACAGGTTGCCCAGACATGCTGGCAGAGGTTTTGCAATAGCTGGGAAGCCAAAAGTTGGAAAGGAGTTCAGAGCTTTTTTAATGAATTGTAAAGATGAAAGCTCTTCTAAGCTAACTTCTAATATCTATTTTTTGATCGGATTAAACTCCAGGGCATGGAGGAAGCCAGTTTGATTTTTATTCAGGGATCTGGTAAAGTGTAGGCATATCACTAGAGTATATTCGCCTAGTTATATTTAGTCAAGCATTTCATTAACTAACCCTTTATGTGATGGCCGACACTACTTCTCTTTGGTAAGGCATGTGAAGTTACCTGGTATTGATGATGTTGTTACTTGCAGCTTCTTTTCAAGGTTTGTGTTGGTCTGAGACTGCCCTACACAAACCTTGAAAAGAAGTTGCAAGTATTCAACATCATGAATACCAGGTAACATCACATGCCTCAGAGAGTCTCAGGACAGCTTGCCCCTGTAAGTAGTTCCCCCTCTCCCCCCCTGTATGCAGGACCTTTCTGTAGGTTGCTTTCACCCTGTGGGTAGGACCCCTGTAGGAAGCTTGCCCCCTGTATACAGGACCCCCTGTAGGTTGTGTGTCTCTGTAGGTAGTTTGTCACCTGTACATAAGACTTTCCTGTGGGTAGTTTGCCTCCCCTGTAAATAGGATCCGCTATAGGTGGTTTTCCTTTTATACCTAGTGTTATGTATTGTCTGTTATGCATGCCTAGTGCCACTTGATGGCATTGTAAGTAGAAAGTTGTGAAATAGTATAGACATTTCTTTTAATCCTTGTAGTCAAATATGTAAAATTCTTGATTTACCAGTAAAAAGACATAGACCAATGTTGTCACATCGTATTACCAACATTAATTAAGTACAAGACATAACACCTAGGACTCTCTGTGTAGGTAGGACCCCCAATCGGAACTTTGTCCCCTGAATATTGGACCCCCCTGAAGATAAAAAAAAATGAATACTTACCTTGCTCCCCTGCAGTAATTTTCCAGGAGCATCTCTACCTTGGAGGTGCAAACCTTGATGTCACATTGAGTCCCAGAGAAAGTGAGCTGCTATCGTTACTAGGGACAGTGTTCATTCATGGACACCTGTGGCAGTTGTATTCTACAGGTATCCTAGCACACCTGGCAATGCCATTTTTCCCAAGAAACTGCTGCAGCGTCCCTTGTGGGTTCTCAGGGCACTCCACTTGGGAACATCTGGTGGGCCAAAATAAATTGTCACATCTGGGCAGGGAAGAGTGAAGCCCTAAACTCACCCACTTCCACCTGCCCTGCCTACTTGCATACCCGCCCTAGGCGATGGGTCTACAACCACGGTGACAGTCCTTGCCTGAATAAGTGCAGGTAGTCAAACGTGTACAAAATAAACTATTATAAAAACGAGGTCGGGACACTGCATGGAAACACACTCACTAACAGAAATAATAACTAAACATACACACACGATAAGCCACAGTCCACAAACTGAGTCAATACCAAGAGATAACAGATATGCCAAATCACATAAACAGGAGAAGAGTCAGAGAGCGGAGCCAATGGGTCAAATATACCAGAAATTCAAGATACAATACAAAAGCTAGCTAGGAGTAGGAGCTCTTTCGCAGGTGAGGAATGAGAGCAGACTTCCAGCTTATATAGGCCCAGACCAGGTGCTCTCATCAAGGTCAGCTGACCAGACCAGGCAGCTGGGCATAGCCTAAACCAAAACAAAACAGAGAGAACTGTCAGAACCGTTTAACCCCATGGGTTCTTACAGAAATGCTGTCAGAGGTTCCCCACCCCTGGTTTATGAGATGGAAAATCCCCAGTGAATATTAATCATACAAAGTATTTCAGAATGACTGTAGCAAGCCAGAGATTCTATGTCTTAAGCTTCAGAGCTTTTCAGAGTGACCGTAGAAGAAGACAGTCAATGTCATTGTGACATTACAACAGAGTGGCATAAGCTAAAGACTCTGTTTCTTGTAGATTTCATGGAAAGAGTAAAATCTTAAATTAAACATATTGAGTTCCAAAACTTTTGAAAAAAAAAGTGCTTTAGACAGTACTCTATGACCTACTTTCTCTGGCTGGTATGCTGAATAATTCAATGTGAGATCAGAGCATACAGTTAAAAGGTTTATGCAGCAAATCCAAAATAGTTTATTTAATGCTTGAAGAATACTTACAGAACATAATTTGTTAAAGGAACACTGTCACATATTATGTATAAACATTGCAATATTGTTTCCCCGAGCAAATCTTCATGGTGTGATTCTTCCATGCTGCAATATTAAATTCCCAGCCATGCCTTGAGCAAGTACTTGGTGTGACATAAGGTGACTACAAGGATTGACAGGCTGCCATTTTTATCGTGAATGTTTCATGGTGTACATACTGTAAAAGAGATTGCTCCAGACATATTACAGCCAGATGCTTGTATATGTGTTCATTTCATCCTCAGTTTTCAAAACTGCTTAAGAATTATCCCTTAAGATTTTGAACACATTGTTGCTTTAAGTTCATCTTTAATACTTTTTTATTGTTTCATTTTATCTAACATAAAAATTAAGAAATATTGGAATAGTTTGATTTAAAATCTCCTACTGTTTTGTACCTCTGTGCAGACTAATAAGACTCCATGACTATAGACTTCAAATAACCTGCATATCTCATTCTGATTCTACAGGTTTATTTGTTTGTAGGCTATAAAAATAAATTTAGACAATTAGTGCAATAAATGCAATTAAAACAATACTCAATTATATAGTTTATCTATTACTAAACTTCAAAGTCCCCCCCCCCCAAAAAAAAAAAATTGGTATGCTTTAAATGTTTATTTTCCTGCTCCATAAACCTTTTTTATTATTTATTTTTAGATAATTTTTTTCCCGCTCTGATCTTTAGTTTTAATTGGTACTATGTTTGTTTTGAGGTGATGTTTTGATCACTTTTTATTCATTTTTTTTCTGATTTATGATGTGACCAAAAATTACCATTTTTGTTGTTTGGTATTTTCTTACGTTTATGCCCGTCACTGTGCGGGATCATTATATTTTAATAGTTTAAACAATTACACACACGGCGGTGATATCAAATATATTTATTATCTTTATTTTTTGCAAAATGGGAAAATGAGGGTGATTTTATTTTTTATAAGGGGAAGGTTTTTAAAGCATTTTAGAAAGTTTTTTTTCTTTATGTATGCAATTTTTAGATTGCATTCACTGTTCAATGCTATGCTATTACATAGTACTGAACAGTTAGATCAGTGCTCCACTGATGCTGCCTGGCTCCCCCATCACTGCAGCATTTATTCTGAGGAACATAAGGGGACCCTCCGCCACCATTTTAGCTCATCAGACCCTGTGATCATAGTTCTTTCTTTATAGGCATTAAATGATCCAGGGCGTACATCCAGTTAACAATCCAGTTTATTAAGTCCCTGGCAGCAAGGGTGTATCTGTGTCCGAGTGTTGTCTAGGCGTTAAAGGGCTACTCCACTTCCCAGCATTCTGAACACATAGTTCCGAATGCTAAAAGCGGGCTTCAGGGGTTACCACGCCCCCTTGTGATGTCACGCTCCACCTCTCAATGCAAGTCTACAGCTGTCATGCCCCCCTCCCATAGACTTGCATTGAGGGGCAAGGTGTGATGTCATGAGGGAGGAGCGTAACATCATGAGGGGTGTGGCAACCCCTGAAGCCACTCCCAGCATTCGGAACGAAATTTTCTGAACGCTCGGAAGTGGAGTACCCCTTTAAGGGATTCAAAGTAGTCTGACATCCAACCAGTCAGGGAGATGTGGTTGATCAAATCAATATGCATCAATTGTCTTTGAGGAGAAATCCCCTTTTAGTCTTTAAATCCTTTAAATCTCAAAAAGGTGCTGTCAGGATCAAAAACTTTTTATTTGTTATACATCTTGGCAAAACATTATATTCTTCATATAATATACTTCATAAAAAAAGTCTCTCCTTTTTACAGAAATTGAGGCTAATAAAACGATCACTAAAGGTCCCCATACATAATCCTGTCCAGCTGAAGCACAGGCAGGGACAAAGTGCAGGAAGTTAGGGAGGAACTAGCACTCCTCTGTGTTCAATCCTATCCTATCAGACTGTGGCATGATAACAGAGAGGAGGGTGTTACAGAGCAGCCTACAGTGATTTGAGGAAGATGCCCTGCACAGCAGACAGAGGGAGGAAGTGAATGCATGGTGAGTGAGGGCGGGATCAGTGCTTGTCTCAGACATGCCCTTTCCTGAGTAGTGGATGTCAGAGTTATTGAACAGCTGAACAGAGGAATTTGTGGTCCAAATACAGAAGCTAGACACAGAAAAATACATGTAAAGCATCTGCATGACCTAGTAAAGAACATATAATAAGCATTATTTTATCTGTGATATGACAGGTACACTTTAATGATAACATAAGAAAGTCTCTAATTTGACACAATGGCCTAAGCTTATTTGGAATAAGTTTGCATCCTACACAATTATACACTTCATTCCACGAAAGCTGAGAAGGGCGTTAAGTTTATGATGTATAATTCACACCCCATTAGTGAAGAACATACAAGACACAATCTACATCAAGAGCGACTGCTCAAATATGCACAATTACCAGGCATTCAGAATTCATTTTGCAAGGATAAAAACATGCCACATTTAATTTAGCAGACGCTACTTTTCATCACATATCACTTTTGTGCAATGTTCTGAAGACTTATAAAGCATTCTTACATTTTACCAGTAAAGACATCACAATAAGGTGTGCTGTACAGATAAGAGATTTCACACAAACCGCAGGTTCAGAACCAGAATGATGGAAACAAATTGAATTTATTTTCATAAATACACATCCAGCAGTGACGCATCAGAACACATCTGCTCATTGGGATATGTCTAATTTAATCTGGAAATAATTACTTTATGATAAATATTATTCAATAGAACAATATTTCTACCCTCTGTCACAGTTAAAGAGAATTAGAATTATCCCCTAAACAAAAGAATATATACAAAAATCTACTCTTTCCTGCAAAGGCACAAATGTGTATAACAAGGGAAGGTTACCACTCCATATTCTGATATACTGTACAGGTATGTGACAGTGATCACAAAAACACCATAATGGCACTCCCCTGGCAGTGTCGGGGGCTAGAGAAAGCTCACATTGGGAACACAACCATTGCTTGCACTTATTTTTACATATACCCTGTATGTATATTTACTGTACTTAAAGGGGTACTCCACTGCCCCAGTGTTCGGAACATCTGTTCCAAACGCTGGGTGCGGGCTGCAGGGGGTTGTGATGTTACAGTCATGCCCCTTGAAACGTCGCAACACACCCCCTCATTGCAATTCTATGGGAGGGGGTGTGGATGCGGCCACACCCCCTCCCATAGACTTGCATTTAGGGGGGATGGCATGACATCAGGAAGGACGTGCCCGTGATGTCACGAGCCCCGCAGCCCGCACCCAGCGTTTGGAACATTTTGTGGGGGCAGTAGAATACCCATTTAATGAACTATTGGCTTTTGATAGCCTTATTATCTGTGATATGGTCCCAAAGGTTTGGCCTTCTCCCTCCACAAGTTGTTTATAGTGTTTGTTTTATGTGGTATTGTCTTTTGCAATAAATCACATAACTCATATTCATCAACATTGTGGCACTGTGTATAATTATTGGATTGGGGAGTGTTTATGTAGGTGTAACAACAAATATTATGACTCTTACCTATCTTTCTGAGACTCCTATACCAGATACTAACTGTGGATGTATATACAAAATTTTTTTTATAGGATTGCCCGACACTAGTAAAAAAATGTCCAATGTTCCAATGTGTGATATTGCAGTTCAGCCCCATTCACTTCATTTGTTCTGAGCTACAAAAGCGGATGCAATCTATTGACAAGTGTGGTGCGGTTATTTGTCCTGTATATCCCCTTTAACACTTTTTGCTGTCCAGTTCATTTACGATGGTTGGATGACAGCTCCTTATTGAAACAGCAAAGGCAGCTAAATTGGTTTACCGCAGCTTTCCACTAAAAGTATGCCTAAGAAGATTTTCACCCATTTTGCAAGAAGACACAAACAGACACACACATACAAACTTGCTAATATATAGTGGTACATGCACTTATTATAGTGGTACATGTAACACATTTTAAGTGACTGTTTTGTTGGGTGGTTGGTAGTAAGCCACCTGTACAGAGAAGCACTCAGATGGATCCCTCCAAGGAACAGCCCAGGATAAAGGCAGCACACAAGACTTCAAAGGTAAAATGGTTTATTTACCCGGCATGCAACGCGTTTCGCTGGATAACCAGCTTCATCAGGCTATCCAGCGAAACGCGTTGCATGCCGGATAAATAAACCATTTTACCTTTGAAGTCTTGTGCGCTGCCTTTATCCTGGGCTGTTCCTTGGAGGGATCCATCTGAGTGCTTCGCCTGTGTTTCCTGGAGCGGCTGCCGTTCTTCGCCCGTTGCAGGGTTATTTCACGCTTTTACCATAGTTGTACTTGGTCGCAGTACAACTACACTTGGTGAGCAATTCCACTTGTTTGTTCATCTTCTTTTTACATTACGTTATCACACTAGGAGCGCTCTCCTTGTTTGTATATACCTGTACAGAGAGGTAAGAGTTTGTATACAAACAGGATTTATTTTCTACTTGTTAGTGGCTGAAGTTAAAGGCTGTATTTGGTTTGTTACTGAAAAATAAAAATGAGTGAAGCCCTGTTTGAATGTGTCCCTGTCTCTGGCTGCCTTTTTGCAACTTTCAGAGGGCATAACTTTAGTAGTTTCTGGGCCATGATGTAAAATCTGCAACAGGGCCCATGTGCTAATTATAAAAGTGGTCTCTTATGAGGAAGATGGGCTTTGGGACCCTCTTAGGCACCAGGGTCCCAAGGCAACTGCTAGCTCTGCACCCCCTATATGCTATGCCCCTGGCCACTATTTGACTGGTTCTACGGAGCTAATCTCCCACAATAAATACACATACACACACACACACATATATATATATATATATATATATATATATATATACATATATATATATATATATATATATATATATATATATATATATATACAGTGCCTTGCAAACGTATTCACCCCCTTGACTTTTTGCCGTATTTTGCTACATTACAGCCTTAAGTTCAATGTATTGTTAATTTGAATGTTATGTGATGGATCAGAACACAATAGTCTAAGTTGGTGAAGTGAAATGAGAAAAATATATAAATAAAACTATTGTTTAGAAAAAATCTTTGATAATCCCCAGGAGCACCATCAAATCTATCATAACCAAATGGAGAGATCATGGCACAACAGCAAGCCTGCCAAGAGGCTGCCGCCCACAAAAGCTCACAGACCAGGCAAGGAGGGCATTAATCAGAGAGGCAGCACAGAGACCTAAGGTGACCCTGGAGGAGCTGCAGAGTTCCACAGCAGAGACTGGAGTATCTGTGCATAGGACGGCAATAAGCCGTTCGCTCCATAGAGTTGGGCTTTATGGTGGAGTGGCCATAAGAAAGCCATTACTTTAAGCTAAAAACAAAAAGGCACGTTGTGAGTTTGCGAAAAGGCATGTGGGAGACTCGCAAAATGTATGGAGGAAGGTGCTCTGGTCTGATGAGACTAAAAGTGAACTTTTCGGTCATCAAAGAAAACGCTATGTCTGGCGCAAACCCAAAACATCACATCACCCAAAGAACACCATAGTGAAACATAGTGGTGGGAGCATCAAGCAGGACAATGACCCCAAACACACTGCTAAAGCAACACGCGAGTGGTTTAAGGGGAAACATATAAATGTGTTGGAATGCCGAGTCAAAGACCAGATCTCAATCCAATCGAAAATCTGTGGTCAGACTTAACCCCTTAATGACGCAGGACGTATATTTACGTCCTGCGCCGGCTCCCGCGATATGAAGCGGGATCGCGCCGCGATCCCGCATCATATCGCGTGGGTCCCGGCGCTAATCAACGGCCGGGACCCGCGGCTAATACCACACATCGCCGATCGCGGCGATGTGCGGTATTAACCCTTTAGAAGCGGCGGTCAAAGCTGACCGCCGCTTCTAAAGTGAAACTGAAAGTATCCCGGCTGCTCAGTCGGGCTGTTCGGGACCGCCGCGGTGAAATCGCGGCGTCCCGAACAGCTGATCGGACACCGGGAGGGCTCTTACCTGCCTCCTCGGTGTCCGATCGACGAATGACTGCTCCGTGCCTGAGATCCAGGCAGGAGCAGTCAAGCGTCGATAATGCTGATCACAGGCGTGTTAATACACGCCTGTGATCAGGATGAGAGATCAGTGTGTGCAGTGTTATAGGTCCCTATGGGACCTATAACACTTCAAAAAAAAAGTAAAAAAAAAGTGTTAATAAAGGTCATTTAACCCCTTCCCTAATAAAAGTTTGAATCACCCCCCTTTTCCAATAAGAAAAATAAAACAGTGTAAAAAAAATAAAAATAAACATATGTGGTATCGCCGCGTGCGTAAATGTCCGAACTATAAAAATATATCATTAATTAAGCCGTACGGTCAATGGCGTACGCGCAAAAAAATTCCAAAGTCCAAAAAAGCGTATTTTGATAACTTTTTATAACATTAAAAAATGAATAAAAAGTGATCAAAAAGTCAGATCAAAACAAAAATCATACCGATAAAAACTTCAGATCACGATGCAAAAAATGAGTCCTCATACCGCCCCGTACGTGGAAAAATAAAAACAGTTATAGGGGTCAGAAGAGGACATTTTTAAATGTATAAATTTTCCTGCATGTAGTTATGATTTTTTCCAGAAGTGCGACAAAATCAAACCTATATAAGTAGGGTATCATTTTAACCGTATGGACCTACAGAATAATGATAAGGTGTAATTTTTACCGACATATGCACTGCGTAGAAACGGAAGCCCCCAAAAGTTACAAAATGGGGTTTTTTTTTTTATTTTGTCGCACAATGATTTTTTTTTCCGTTTCGCCGTGCATTTTTGGGTAAAATGACTAATGTAACTGCAAAGTAGAATTGGTGACGCAAAAAATAAGCCATAAAATGGATTTTTAGGTGGAAAATTGAAAGGGTTATGATTTTTTAAAGGTAAGGAGGAAAAAACGAAAGTGCAAAAACGGAAAAACCCTGAGTCCTTAAGGGGTTAAAGATTGCTGTTCATAAGCACAAACCATCCAACGCGAAGGAGCTGGAGCAGTTTTGCAAGGAGGAATGAGCAAAAATCCCAGTGGTAAGATGTGGCGGCTCAGAGACTTATCCAAAGCGACTTGGAGCTGTGACTGCCGCAAAAGGTGGCTCTACAAAATATTGACTTTAGAGGTGAATAGTAATGCACCTTGACTTTTTCAGTTATTTTTTCCTATTTGTAGTTCGCTTCACAATAAATAAATAAAAAAATCTACAAAGTTGTGGGTATGTTCCGTAAATTAAATGATTAAAATCCTCAAACAATCCATGTTAATTCCAGGTTGTGAGGCACCAAAATACAAAAAAAGTCAAAGACGGTGAATACTTTTGCAAGGCGCTGTGTATATCTATATATATAAAACTCAACGTGTGTATGTATGTATGTATGTGTGTATGTTCCAGCATCACGTCCAAACGGCTAAAGATATTAACATGAAACTTGGCACACATGTTACTTATATGTCAACAACAAACATAGGATAGGTTATTTAACCCTTACTCACCCCCATTTGCCAGGGGCGGGGTTTATGTTTAAAGTCCCATACAAGTCAATGTGAAATATGTGTTACTGCATAACTTCCAAACGGCTTGAGATATTTCGATAATACTTGGTCGCATGTTACTTATATGTCCACTTAAAACATAGGATAGTTAATTTAACCCTTAACTACCCCCATTTGTGAGGGTCGGGGTTTTTGTTTAAAGTCCCATGCAAATCAATGGGAAATGTATGTTCCCACATAACTTCCGTATGGCTGGAGATATTTCAATAACTGGTACACATATTACGGGTTGGGATAGGAGGACGGGATAGGAGGACCGGGATAAGAGGTCGAGATAGGAGGACAAGATAGGAGTACTGGATAGGAGGTCGGGATAGGAGGTCGGGATAGGAGGTCGGGATGGGAGGATGGGATAGGAGGACGGGATACGAGGACGGGAAAGGAGGACGGGATAGGAGGTCGGGATAGGAGGTCGGGATAGATAGACTGGATAGGAGGACGGGATAGGAGGACGGGAAAGGAGGACGTGAAAGGAGGTCGAGATATGAGGACGGGAAAGGAGGACGGGAAAGGAGGATGGGATAGGAGGACGGGATAGGAGGACGGGAAAGGAGGTCGAGATAGGAGGACGGGAAAGGAGGACGGGAAAGGAGGTCGAGATATGAGGATGGGAAAGGAGGACGGGAAAGGAGGTCGAGATATGAGGATGGGATAGGAGGACTGGATAGGAGAATGGGATAGGAGGACGGGATAGGAGGACGGGATAGGAGGACGGGATAGTAGGACGGGATAGGAGGTCGGGATAGGAGGTCGGGATATGATGACGGGATAGGAGGTCAGGATATGACAACAATATATGAGGATGGGCTATGAAGTCAACAGCTTCATCCTTTGTTTATTTTCCTCCCCAACAAGGATTAGGAAGTAAAAACCGGGCAACGCCGGGTACTCAGCTAGTATATATATATATATATATATATATATATATATATATATATATATATATATAACAGTACACACCCATAAATGCACATACAGTAAACACATAAATACAATGAGATACACCTATACAGAAGATAGACACATTCACAGAATAATTCACTCACATAAAGTAAGTAAGGAGCATGACTACTCTATAAAAGGCAATTACTTTAATACAAAAGTTTTTGGTTACATTTAAATTTCTTTTTGATATCTCTGTTTATATTGAGTTATATTGTTTTGGCTGCAAGCAATTCAAGCATATGTTTTCATATATTACTCTAAATATTAAGTCTTAGCCGCAAGGCAACATTTTGAGTTATAAATGATATTGCTTTGCTTGCTATAATATTCTTACTTTGTAAAGAAAGCGCATTACATAATGCAGTAGTTTTAGAAGGCTTTAGCATATATTGGGGAACTCTATTACTTTTAAGGTCAATGATTATTGCTGAGGATCCTCTGGGATAGCAATGACTCACATCCTCTTCACTACATTTATTTGTACGTCTGCTTAAAGGTAGCAATGATCATTTTTACAATATGTTGTGCTCAGGTTTGTTGTGCTTTTTTTGTCTTAAAAATGTATTTTAATTTAAAGGAGTACTGCAGCCATAGAGCACTTATCCCCTATCAACAGGATAGGGTCTAAGTATTTGATCGTGGGGGATGAGGTTGACAACACAAACATTAGCCGCGGAGAGCCGTGGCAGTTTCGGGAGATCGGGGGAGGGACCCAGCGGTCGGACCCCCTGCGATCAGTCACTTATCCCATATCCTGTGGATAGGGGATGAGTGTTCTACGACTGCATTACTCCTTTAATGCAGATATATTTTCCTGGTGTTGCTGTAAGTAAAAGCAGAGACACATTTGCCAGTGCCACCTGAGCACCGAGGGGGGGGGGAGGGTGTTTGTGCCTAGGGCAACAGTGTTGAGGGGGGAGCAGCAGTTCAGTGATTAAAAAAACATATAAACACTTTTGATATAGCTGCTGCCACCATGCTGTGGCCTGGAAAAATGTTTCCCCTTTGTGTGAATCCACATGGATCACAACTGCTGCGACTCTCACTCGGTGATCCACAGCCGCAATTTCTTCATATATTGAGAATTTGTAAATGATTGCTACCACTTTCTGTGTATAGTGAGTGATATATAAGGGGAATCTGCAATGAAATCCCCATGTAACACATGCAGTTTTGCTGCCTTTATGTTATAGATCTGCATAAAAAATGTATGTGGAATCACCCTAATGGGGTGTATTCAGTCCGGTTGCCTTGGGCACAGGGGCCCTACTTCCATGAGGTCACTTATGTTTGTGATCTCAAACGGTGCCATCTGCTCTCAGTATGGGGGAGGCATTTGGCAGGGATAAGAAAACCCAGGCCAGGATTTGTTGCTGATTGCAACACATTGTGGATTCATTTTAATACTGTAAGGGGGAGCCAGTGATCAAAGCACATCTGTCATCTTCATGGCCACACAGCATTGGCACCGTTCTGCATCTGATTCCTGTTGGGCATAAAACATGCTGCCCTGCAAATACTGAAGGTGAATGATATCTCTTGAATGTACAGTGCTGGCCAATGGGGTCAGAACTCTGCTTGGTTCTATGGTGGAGGCTATATTAACAGTACAGTATATAATAGTGCATGTGAACTTGATTCTGTAGGGGAACATATAGGCAGTGTTATAGAAGAACACTGACTATATGTTCCCCTTTAGAACCCAGTTCACATGTACCATTATATACTGAGTCTAGGTTCACCCTACTTGGACAACATAAGCTGTAACTACAGTCCTGAGTAGCAAAACAATGATTTCTCTGCCCAGTCCCATCAGGTGGAGCAAATCTGTTCCCACTATGTGGCCCTGTGATTGCAGATGAACCATCTTCTTTTTCTCCTAGCTTTATTAAAATTGGACATACCGCTGGTCATGCAATAGTGTCAATATACAATAAAATGAGTCCACCAAGCTTACCCTAGAATTTTAAGTTAGGACAGCTCTGACAGCTGTCCAGTCTTTGCTATATGGGCACCTTAACTTTTCCGTCCTAGAGAGTATTGGATTTATATATAAGGAACCTACAGACACACACTGTCTAGCTCCGCATCAATTAGGCCGCAACTAAATGTTGTAGTCTTCCATTGCTTCTGGTCTCCTTTTATATCTATTTTTCACCTCTTATCCTGAAATATATGTCTATTAATACGCAAAACTGTAAAACTGTGTACGCAAATGTGAATTTCCTTCTTCCAAGGTCGAATCTAGCTCTAGGTTTATTTGGGGAACTACTCCACTGTTCCTTTGCACTAGGTCTGATAAATCCTGACCTGTTTTTTTTTATGCACATTCCATAAGGATTTTTACATGAATTCTGCATTGAAATTTGTCTTTTTTCCTACTAAAGTTAATGGAAATTTGCAAATCTGCACAAAAAATATGTGTAAAAATATTTAAAAAAAAAAACAACAACCCATAAATAATGTGGAATATAGATGTGGATTTTCTTGCCAAAACCATAATAAACTTGGTGATGGGCGTTCGCTTTGCGAGTCTAGAATAATCATGCGGCCTTTAACTCCATCATTGTTGGCCGCACATCCTCTTAATACACAGAGCGATGTGTGGCCCATAACAATAATTTCATTGGCCGCACAAAATATGTGATCAGCAGATGAATGAGCTTTTACATGGGCAAATTATTGGGAACAAGTGTTCCTAGGGATGCTCTTTCAGTCAATTATCATCCGTGTAAAAGGGCCATCGGAGTATTATAAATACCATGGACAAAATTCTATCCTGACCTTAGTCTTTCTTTACAGTCTAAATCTTTTCTAGTCATTTTAAAATTCTCTGTATAAAAACTGTGGTTATTATAATGGCTTAGGGAGCAAAGCACTGTATCATGACCTCCTCCAGCAGAGTCTATCTGACCAACATACACGATATAATACTTATCATTTTCGGCTTTAGTCTTCCCAAGGTAAAAAATCTTATAATAATACCAGACAGGAGGCACAGAAAATGTTACATAAAGAATAGATTTTGCAGGCAGCCTTATTTCAACTGCATAATCTAAAGAAAATCTAAAATCCTTGCATTGCGCAGAGTAACAAAGTTAATATTGACAAGATCTCACAAGCTGTGCCAGCTTCAGGCCACATCTACTATGAATTTATTAAATGTTCTGAACTTTCGGCGACACACTCAATATAAAAGTAGAGCATTTTTCTGCTTAGCATTTGCAGAGGTTCATACTGAAAATGAATGTCTGAGTTTTCAATAAAACCGAAAGGATAGGAAGCAGAACAGCATAAGTAGTTAGAAAAGGTGGAAAGACATCAAGGTAACGCTACTGGGGAGGCAAACCGGCTCTGCTAGTGGCCAGCATTGGATAACATTATATAAGTTTGCAATGTCCTAGATAACATCTCAACAACCTTTATGTAGAATATGGAGCCAGCACTGTACACAACCATGTATTAATAGAAACTATAGCGGAAGATTTATACATTATTTACAAAGTAATGTCTTGCAGTGTTTCTGCTTACACCAATGGTACTTAAAGGGGTACTCCACTGGAAAACATTTTTTTTTATCAACTGGTGCCAGAAAGTTGAACAGATTAGTAAATTACTTCTTTTTAAATTCTTAATCCTTCTAGTACTTATCAGCTGCTATATGCTGCTCAGGAAGTTCTTTTTTTTTAATTCCTTTCTGTCTGATCACAGTGCTCTCTGCTGACACCTCTGTCCATGTCAGGAACTGTCCAGAGCAGGATAGATTTGCTATGGGGATTTGCTCCTATTCTGGACAGTTCCTAAAATGGACAGAGGTGTCAGCAGAGAGCACTGTGGTCAGACAGAAAGGAAATTAAAAAAGAAAAGAACATCATCTGGAGCATACAGCAGCTAATAAGTATGGGAAGATTAAGGATTTTTAAATAGAAGTAATTTACAAATCTGTTTAACTTTCTGGCACCAGCTGTCCATGTCATGAACTGTCCAGAGCAGGATAGGTTTTCTATGGGGATTTGTTCCTACTCTTGACAGTTTCTGATACAGACAAAGGTGTCAGCAGAGAGCACTGTGGTCAGACAGAAAAGAAAGTTTAAAAGAAAAGAACTTCCTGTGGAGCATACAGCAGCTGATATCTACTGGAAGGATTAAGATTTTTAAATAGAAGTAATTTATAAATCTGTTTAACTTTCTGGCATCGGTTGATTTAAAAAAAAAGTTTTTCCTTGGAGTACCCCTTTAATGCTTCAGCATACCAAGACATAAATACAATGATAAAATGGTAAATAGTGCCAAATGACAAACTTAGCATTGCTCTATCTGTGCCTCTTTAAAATGCATTTTTTTTGTAAAAGATCCATGTGTATTTGATATGCCATAGACTGTAAATCCTTTTACAGGCTATTGCTATCCTTTTGTACCCCTTTAAGGAAACAGTAAAACTGCATTGATGGAACATTAAACCTAGGAACGAGTGTCAAAAGTAAATGGCAAAAGGGGTGAGGCATAGATTAGAGAACAGGAATAAAAAGGGGAATAAGCTGATTTCTGATGACACACTGAATGTTTCATCAGGGTAAGAAGCAGTGGGAGCAGTTTAGATCTGAGCTTGACCCAAAATACTGACCCTACCTACTTGGACGATCCGCCCCAAAACATCAGCTTCAACTCTCTGACGGCCCTTACACTGGAATGAGGTGTCATGGGCAAGACAGAACAAAATCAGCAGACAAGGGGTAACTAGTAACAAGGCAGAAAATGAAATTGTGCAGTTTGTGTGGTACAAAATGAGAATGAAAAGCCACATTAGGTCAAACAAGGATCAAATAGTAGGGTGAAACAAAATCAGAAGGAAAGAGGCAAGGGGAGTTCACAAGTCACTAAACTGCACACTAGTGAAGGGAAAAATCAACAATCACCAGCAGTGAACTGAGCAGTTGACCAGTTTACAGTTTGAAAGATAAGGCTTTAGATATCTCTAGATGTACAGTAAGTAGTGCTGGAATGTAGCTCAGAGTCAAGGGGCCGTGAGTTGACTATATACATAGCCAAATCATGCCGACCAACTTATGTGAGAGCATCCCCTTGGGAGGGGACAGAAGGGGAAAGAAAAATCAGAGAGTTACTTTTCAACATACTTGATCTTTTCATTGTAAAGTGAGATAAGTCACCATGAGAGGTGTTGAATGTACACAATTTAGAGAGGAAACTGTTGGCCAAACAAGCCTACAGCTCTCTCATGTATATGACCTTCCTTTGCATGGCAGCATGGAACTGATGGGCTCTTCTTGTTGGGCCCTTCTTGTTTTGTTGCAGTAGGTTTTATCAAAGGGATCTAATAAAAGGTTTCCACAAGTGCAATTTGACTATATTGTATACTAAGAGCTTTATGTCCATTTTTTCAAAAAATATGCTTGGCAGAAATAGATCATTGTAACACCCTGGTTTGTTGTTACAGAGCACTGGAGAGCCCACTGGGCATTTCAGTATTTTTCATAGCATGTATAGTGCAATGTGAAGTAGTATTCTTGTCATCAAAAAACTAAGAATCTCGACAAAACTCAAAAAAACCTCTTGAAGCCAAAGGTGCCCATAGGATTTACAAGTATCTGTTTAACAGAGAATCCAACATATTTGGATTTGATATAAATGTATTATTGTTAATGCATACCTCAACCAGGTATAGATCACTTGGCTGTTCTTCTGGACTGTTACGTGCAGTATCCAAGAGCAGCCTTTCTCAGCGTGACAGGAAGTAACAATCTGACAGCTATTTCCTGTCAGCCATATACTCAAAAACTCCCAAATTTTATAACTACATGAAGACATTCAAGATCGATATATATGCCTGTGTAACGCAAGACATGACCTGCTGTCAATCACCAAACTGTCCATTATGAATGTGTCAGACAAGCCAGAGTTTTCACAATTTGATAAGGTTATTCAAAGACATTACTGCATGAAATGACACGGTTTATGGGAAGACGTGGGATTTTTAACAAATCAACGTATCCATTTTTAGTTTATCCCAAAACTCATAAGTTGAATAGATTTGGTAATAGAACTATATCTAAACTGTTGTTATACAGACTAAAATTACTCATTACGTGCACATGGAAATGAGGTGTAAAATGTAAACATAAAACTAGCCAGCAATATCAGGGAAACATTAGAGAAGCTATTCCCTTTTTAGCTTGGTTCCTTGACTCATAATAATCCAATGGGCAAACCACAAATGTTTAACTAGCTGATAGTGATAGTACTGTAGCCTACACATTACCTTTTCCAACATTTATTCACAATGGAGACAACACCAGTGTCCAGGAACAAAAATAATCCATCCAATGAATAATAATTTTCACCGCATATGATCAAAAAACCTTAGAAAATCTATCATACTGTACAGCATATGTTCCTTTTGGACAACATTTTGCATTGCTCCGATGTAACTAAATAAAGATAAACAAAATAAACTAAATAAACAAAAATAGAACAACTTTATAAAACTCTTTGTTAAAGTGTACCTAAGCTTCTCACTTGTGATCAGTGGGGTTCCGACTGCTGAGACCATCACTGATCACTAGAATAAACAGACTTGATGGAGCTGCATGGATGACATAACAGTCTCTGAATCTCCGAATGAGATATGTCGTGGACATTCATTAACTGTGTGCGTGGCATTTTGAGGAGAGCCAAGCAGAAACAAAGGAAAAAAGCATTCATCTGGACACTTCAGTTTCTTCGACCTAATGATCAGTTCAGGGTTTGAGAAGCCAGACCCCCGCCATTCACAATTTCTGAGATGTCTGTATGACATGTCAGACGTTGAATACAAGTTAAGGTACACTTTAGGAGTACCTTACCATTTTGTATATTCAGCTTCTCTGAAAGCTAATATGCCACCATGGTTACATAATACAAACAAATCTTGTGTAGTATCCTGTAGTCTTGTGTTCCATCTGCCTCATTTTTTTGCTAACTTATAATAGGATGGGGATACATGAAGTAGGTCCCTTCTAATTCTGTAATATACTTACTGCTCTGTTTAGGACTTGTATTATGCCTACTTGAGTGCAGCCTATAAGATGGCCATCAATTTTAGATACTGAAAACCTGCTGTTTAGGAAGAGTCAAGAGGCCCCCATACATATTTGATGGTTGATGGCTGATCCCACTTAAATCGGCATCAATTTGAATACATATCGAAACATATAATTTTAGCACTAGCAAATTAAATGCAGTGTGAAATGGCTTTAGAGCATAGCATAGGTACAGACACAACTACAAGGGCCTTATTACACGAGTTGCTTATTGGTCAAACAGGCTGACATTATGTAATAAATAGGCTCAGTGATCAGCTTGTTAATCATTGAATATTTTTGACCAATCAAAAAAATGATCTCCCCATGTAATAGTGGTTGTGTGGCCGATAAGTGGTGGCAGCAAAGGGAAACGTAGCAATTATTTATGCCCCCTGCAAAATCAACAAGCCTTGTAATAGGTGTGATGATTTGGGGGGGGGGGGCACAGGGAGAAGTGAGTTAAGCTGTCCCTACAAACCACTCTCCATGCCTACTTTTTCATCCGCCCTAAATGACAGATCGACAACTTGGAGCAGGTCCCTTCCTTGCTCTAAAGTGCATGGGCGTTTAAGTCAAACAAAACAAGCAAATCTGTACAATGTCAGGGAACAAGTTAACAGAATGTCACAACACTAAACAGGTCAGGATAACAAGAGCACTGTTCACACTGGACACGCCACTCCAATCATGGAGGTACAACAATTCTAAAGCCAAATAGGCTCCTAGTTAGAGGGCACACTCACCAGTTTGTGAACAGGATACTAGCATAGGAGGAAACATAAATCTTAACTCCTTAAGGACTCAGGACGTACCGGTACGTCCTGAGCCCAGCTCCCGGTGTTTAAAACGGGGCCACGCCGTGACCCCGCATCACACCGTGTCGGTCCCGGCTGCTTGTGCCATGCGCTGTTAACCCTTTGTTGTGCCGTGCGCTGTTAACCCTTCAGACGCGGCGATCAAAGTTGACCGCCGCGTCAGAAAGTGAAACGCTTCACGGCAGCTCAGTCGGGCTGATCGGGACATCGCGATGTTCCGATCAGCTGGGACGCAGGCGGAGGTCTCCTTACCTGTGTCCGCGGCGTCCGATCAGGGTTTGATTGCTCCAAGCCTGAGCTACAGGCTTGAGCAATCGAGCTCCTATCTCGCTGATCCATGCAGAGCTATGGCTCTGCAGGGATCAGCATAGGAGATCCATGTGTGCAGTGCTATAGCCCTATGGGACCTATAACACTGGAAAAAAAAGTGAAAAAAAAAGTTAACAAAGGTCATTTAACCCCTTCCCTATTAAAAGTTTTAATCACCCCCCTTTTCCCATAAAAAAAAACTGTGTAAATAAAAATAAAAATAAACATATGTGGTATTGCCGCGTGCGTAAATGTCCGATCTATAAAAATATATAATTAATTAAAGCGCACGGTCAATGGTGTACGCGCAAAAAAATTCCAAAGTCCAAAATAGCGTATTTTTGGTCACTTTTGATATCATAAAAAAATGAATAAAAAGCAATCAAAAATCCGATCAATACAAAAATGGTACCAATAAAAACTTCAGAACACGGCGCAAAAAATGAGCCCTCATACCGACCTGTACGCGGAAAAATAAAAAAGTTATTGGGGTCAGAAGATGACAATTTTAAACGTATACATTTTCATGCATGTAGTTATGATTTTTTTCAGAAGTGCGACAAAATCAAACCTATATAAATAGGGTATCATATTAATCGTATGGACCTACAGAAAAAATATAAGGTGTCATTTTTACCAAGAAATGCACTGCGTAGAAAAGGAAGCCCCCAAAAGTTACAAAATGAAATTTTTTCTTCAATTTTGTCGCACAATTATTTTTTTTCCGTTTTGCCGTGGATTTTTGGGTAAAATGTCACTGCAAAGTAGAATTGGTGGCGCTCAAAAAAAAGCCATCATTTGGAATTTTATGTGCAAAATTGAAAGCGTTATGATTTTTAGAAGGTGATGAGGAAAAAATTAAAATGCAAAAATGGAAAAAAGCTGAGTCCTTAAGGGGATAAATACAAGCAAACACGGGTACAGACACAAAACTAACTCACTCCTAGATAGACGGTTTATCACAAAGCTCACAACAGGATTCCATCCTAGGAGATCATGGATCAAACAAGGTCAAAACAGGACTGACAAACGCACAGTGTGAATACGGACTCAGGAAAGACAAAGCATATGCAAAACGAACAATACAGAAATACTAAAACCCGACAAGGGTTCTAAAGCAAGGCAGGCTAAAATCCAGATATCAAACAGGACAGATAACCATGGCTAAAACTCAGGACATATGCTGAAACAGACACAATAAACATAATGCAAACATGTTCAGAGCAACAGGTGTAATTATCAACCAGGACAGCACCTGAAGAGGGCTTATATATACTTCCAGCAGGGAAGAATGAGCTAGGTAAGAAGCAAACTGTGTCGCTGGAGGAAGCTCAGGACCCAAAGCAGAAAATACCAAATACAAATAAACGGACATTACAATAGGCTTGGGATTTACAGGAAGCATTGGGTAATCTAAAGGGGTGCAGAGATAGCAGTAACATAAATATCCTGATGCCAGAAGGAATACAAAGCTTTCTCAGTCCCATATTAAGACAACAGTATCGTAAAAGGCAAATTGTAGATAGGGGGAATTGGTAATAGATTTTTACATAGGAGCCCTTGTGCTTTCAGTTACACTCCTGAAGCAGGCCCTGTACTGTTGTGCAGTGAACAGCATGTAGGTAAATATACATCTAATATTTGTCAGATGTTATTTTCTTAGCTATTTTTTACATTTACATTGTATATACCTATCATTTATTAGAGATATATTTATATACATTTGCACTTTGAATTAAGACAAAACATGTTTCATGAGGACACAGTACAAAGACAATATAAAGTGCTATATGGGAAAGTAAAGCAAAAAAATAAAAATAAAAAGACAGAATAAAAGAAGAAAAAAACCCTCTTGACTGTGAAACAACCAATCTGCCAGCAGAACAATCGAAATTAAAAATGACCTGGAGGGGAAAAGGCAGCATCAGATTACATGTAGGAGGTGAACAGTTAATAGAGGAAGTGCATGTATAGGCTGGAAAGGTCTCTGGCTGTTCAGCAATTAGCTGAATAATAAAAGAAATACTGCAAAAGCCAAATGTTAAAAATATTATTGAAAGCTTACATTGTATAACATTATACACCTTGAATTCGGTGAGAAAATAATTCTTGTCATAGAGCTAGAGAAAAAAAGGAAAGAAAGCAGAGAAAGCCTCAAACAGTATCTGCCAAACCTAAAGCAAAAAGGCCGCTCTAGAGTCATCCTACGTGATCTTCAAATTATAGATTTCCATTGGTGAGGTATAACCGGTAGACTGAGGTTCCTTGGTCTCATCCAAGGTCAAACCTCTTTCCATAGGACATACCCCCATTGGTGGAAGTCTAACCCTAAGTCTTGACTTGCCTTGGTAGGTTCACATAAACTATAGAGTTGTACATTGCAGGTGCCTACTGTATGTTCTAGCTCTATTGCACTGTATCTGGTGGATATTTACTAACATGCTTACTCTGATACTACTTTTCATCTCATTTACTGTAAATGGGAAATTGATCATTAGTTGTTGATTGATCATGTGAACCTATACATGAAGCCTGTCAGAAGAATACCCTCAGGTCCCAAAGAACAACATAGGTGCCATATTATTACCATATCCATTTTGTATTGTGGCCTGAGCATTAGGCCTTAAAATGCTTTTTATCCCCAGACATCATTTTTTGTAATGAACCTGTTGACCAGTTACAGCACATTCATCATGCTGGTTGCACAGGCCCTTCCACTGTACCCCTGAGATCAGAATTGGGCAAAAGTTAAAATTCACAGCAGCAGCCCCAGTCTAATGGCAGAGGTCGGAGAAAGCTATGATTATTTTCTGTTTTACCCTTTGTTTGCAGCATTAAAGAAGCCCAACTTAGTCTGGCCCTATATCCTGTCTATGAGTGCATAGGTCAATGTTCTGGAATATAGATAAATGTCAGTTAAAAATCTGTAAAAAAGAATACATTAAAGCATTTTTTCTACAATAAAATAAACATTATTACAGAGTTATTCCACTTCCTAAAAAACTGTGGGGGTTATTTATCATTGTGTTCTATTCCTTTTTTTGGTCTAAATCTGCGAATTCTCTTTACTTTCGTGCTAATTGCGTTTTTTTTTTGTGTGTTTTTTTTTACAAGTTCTAAATTCCGTCATTTTGACCTTTTGGTCTTGCTAGACCAGTTTTTGAAGCGACGGATGCAGTGGTAACATATTTATTACCTGCGTGTTCTAAATTTTTGCGCAAAATTTTCCGCAAATGGTGCAAAAAAAAAAAAACGCTAATCTAGACCACCTCCTGACCAGGTCTAAAAAAAATACTACTCCTGTCTGTTTGCCAAAAATAAAAAAACATCAACCAAAGTGAAAGAGAGGGAGATAGAGACTTTAGCGATCCAAAAAAGGGAAGGAGATACCTTTCTTTATAAAATTTTGTAGGGTACCATTAAAAATAAAAATTAAAAAAAGATACAGTAGTGATGGAAAAAATTGAATTTAAGGAAATATATCTTTTTTATAACAACATTTTTATTAATTTTTAAACAGGGATCAATTTTTGTGGGTGGGCAGGGTACAAAAAAATATAGCCGGCAATAATAAAAATGTAGTGTGTGTTTTTCACTTTTTTTTCTTAATTTTTTAAAATTTTTAGGTAGTGCTACTACTCTCAGCATGGGACACACTGTTCCATGATGGGAGTAGTAGTACCTGTACTAATTGACAGATCACTTCCGGGTCCGTTGTGATCCCTCTATATAATTTATAGATGTGGCTGGCCGCTCTTCTATGGTCCCCTGCACCGCCGTATTTATACTCCTATTCATATTTCCTGCAGAGAGCTGTGATTGGCCAGATGGTTCCAGCCAGTCACAACTCTCTGTGGGAAATATGAATAGGTGTATATACGTCAGTGCAGGGGACCATAGAAGAGCGTTCGCCCGCATCTATACATTATACAGGATGATCACAGCGAGTGTCAGGAGTGACATCTGCTGTGATCTTTCCTTAACTGCAGGTACTGCTACTCTGCACATTCTGCTCCATGCTGGGAGCTGTAGTACCTGCATTAATAGACAGATCGCAACAGATATCAGAAGTTACACTCGCTGCGATCTGTCTATTAATGCAGGTACTACAGCTCCCAGCATGGAGCAGAATGTGCTCCATGTTGGGAGTAGTAGTGCATGCAGTAAGGGACAAATTGCAGCGGGCATCACTCCTGACATCTGCTGCGATCGTCCTTTCTATTGCAGAGATGCGGAGCGGCTTTCTCCTGCGCTCTGTATCTCTGCACTATACTCTGGCCAGTGATATGAATAGAACATCACTCATTCATATTTCCCTCAGAGAGGTGATTGGCTGCAACCATCCGGCAAATCACCACTCTGGGAGGAAAATATGAATGAGCGATGTACTATTCACATAACTGGCCGGAGTATAGTGCAGAGATGCGAGCGCTGTATAGAGCCGCTCCACATCTTTGCTATATTATGGACAATTGCATCGGGTGTTACTGCACCCGGGGCAATCTGTCTATTAGCACAGGTACTACTACTCCCATCATGGAACAGTCTGTTCCATGCTGGGAGTAGTTTTACTGCCTAAAAAATGTAAAAAATAGTGAGAGAAAAAATGGAAACACGCACTTTATTAAAAAACGTATTAAAATTTTGTTATAAAAAAAAAAAAATGTGTTAAATACATTTTTTCCCATCCCTACTGCATTTTTTATGTGCCCAAAAATGCAATTTCCACTCAAATGCAAAAACACCAGAAAAAACTCCAATATAGAAACAGCATCCGGCACAGCCGCAAACATTCTGAACATAAACTAGACACAGAGAAGCCGAGACCGTCCGCAACAATCCCTTGGGGTGCTCAGTCCAGGAAAAAGCAGCAAAATATCACAAAGGCATAGAAGAAAAGACGGCACTCACCACGTGGGATGAAAGGTGATTTATTCGTGAACCACCGGCAGGACATAACAGATTGGGAGAGAGGGACGCCAGGTGAGCAATAGCTATTTTGTGTGCAAGCGCACTTCTTCAGGCCACCCCCCACTGCCGTCAGAACCGGTAAAATATACCTGGGGATGACGTCAGTGGGTGTATGTTTTACAACCATACACCCTTAATTAGTGCAAAATAGTGAAAAAAGTACAAAAAGGGTTAAAGACATACAGACAACACAATGTAACAATATAAAATACAGTGACGATTTAGTCTGCCTGGCCCTGCGCACGCATGCACAGGATCCAACCTGCTTCTTTCTGCAGCAGAGTTTTTCTCCTATCTCCCCCAGCAACGGACTTTATTCTTTCTACACCAAAAACTTTAGAACCGAAGTATCACCTTTATGCTCTGTGTTTACATGATCGATGACCCTGGGACACCCTTTTAGGGACCTCACTGAACTAACATGTTCTCTAAAACGAATGTGCATAGGCCGTATCATGCTCCCTATATAGAAGCAGCCACATATACATTCTAATGCGTAAACAACATGGTCCGTGCGACACATAATTAGTTCTTTCTCTACTATATCGGAACCTCCTAATTTATAGTTCTTACCTTTTTTAGGTACGGGCACCAATTACAGGTGCCACAATAATGGTTGCCCGAAGGGGCAACATTGCTTATCCAATCCCGATTAGTATTTTTCTCCGCAGTGAAGCGACTCCTGGTAAGTAGACTGCCTATGTTTTGGACTTTCCTGAAAGCTATAACTGGTCTCTCCTTAGTGAAATCCGCTAGCAATGGATCTCTTTGAAGGAGTGGCCAGTTATCGCAAATTGCTTTTTTTATGTTGTTTGCCATCGGGCTATAGTCAAAAACAAATGAAAAAACGACTAGACTCTTCCTCTGGGTCAGTTAAAGCTCTTTCTAACTTTAATTTTTTGTGTCTTTTTTATAGTTCTTTGGGGTTCCTTTTAGCAATTTGTTACTGTCTTCAACAGCTGCCTTAGTAAAGGCAACTTCTATCACCTCCTTAGGGTAGCCTCTTAGTGCCAACCTCTGTGATAGATCATTCGCCTGCACTACAAAGCTCTCATCTGAACTGTTGATGCGCCTTAATCGCAGGAATTGTCCATAAGGGATAGCAGATTTTACATGAGTCGGATGATAGCCTTGAAAATGCAGGAGTGCATTTCCTCCTGTCATTTTTCTGTTACCTTTCGTGGCTAATTTCCCTTCTTCTGGTCTTACTAGTACGTCTAGGAATTCTAGTTCCACTGTACTGATTTTGTGTGTGAATTTTAAGTTCATACTGTTGCTATTGATGTAATTGATAAAATCCGTGAATCCTCACCCGTACCTCGCCAGACAATAAAAAATGAGGAGTGTGAACGCACCCCTAGAGGCTTAAGAAATTACAAGGAGCCGTCTCAGTTCTCTGAGGATGCAGAATTTATGGCCAGCTGGGAGAAAATCCACCTGAATTACTCTTTGCAAATGCTTAAGCTAGTAAGGGAAAGGAATGAAAAAGAGTATTACTCCATTACAGAAGCCCTTGGACGGGCCAAGGTTGAACTTAGAACCAGAATACCTGAAAGCCAGAGAAAACCCTTTTTACAAAAACTGGACGCTAAACTCCTCAAACTACAAGATTCCTTAAAAGAACAAAAAAAGGATAAGTTTCTGAGGGACAAAGTGGACTTTGAGGGAGGAAAAACCTTTTTGTTTAACAGATCCCATACCTACAATAAACGTAAACCTAACTATACTAAACCTCATAATAAATCCCACAGTAAAAATAGAAAGAGTCAAGCTAAAACTGGCAAGTCTGCCACAGACTTTTGGACTACCGAATCTGAGTCTAGTGGTTCCGATGAACAGAATAAAGCCTCCACCTCTAAAGCCTCCTCCAGCAGGCAAGAATCTAATGGATCTGATCTCCCTTTAGGCAGAGAAAAAATAGGAGAGGACACACACGAAAAGCCAAACAAAGGTCCATGGAAGAGAAAAAAAGTCTCTTGGCGCACCTAGATGAAGGTTCACCTGCTTTGTCTGTCCCGGATCAGATGGTTATTAATCTCACGGATATTGTACTTTCTGACTCTATGACCAAGGTCCTCTCCAAAGGACTTAATTTTTGTCTCCCACAATCTTTTAATGAAGTGGACTTTGAAGTAGATTTGTTTAGATCTAACGAAGAAAGCAGCAGCACTCAATTCCGTGAAAAAATGTGTGGCTTTATTCAACCAAACATACAGGAGGCAACGTTTCAGCTGTCTCACACAGCCTTTGTCAAGCAGTGACTGGTACATAGTGTGAGGTTTATATAGTCAACAGGTGACAATCAATTAGTGTCATAATTGTTTACAAAACAAAGTGAAGCAGTACAGTGGTCATTACGATCATAGGTAGTAGGGCAAAATTAAACACCTTACATGCATCAGGCGCCTACCATACATGAAAAAAACTCAGTGCAAAACAATAAGTAAACTCAAACTGTTCACAACTTGTATAAAGTGCATAATTAATGTGCAAGTATTCACCGTGATGAGTGAATCTTCCGGGAGGGAAGAGTTCCGCCACGCGTCTTCCATTCACTGGCATACACGAGGACGCCAGCCAGTCCAGCCCAGGTCCTTCTTCTAAGTCTTTCGGGTCTGCGCCGGAAGTGATCTCGTGGTAAACAAAAGCACGTGTATGGCTCACGCTTGCGCACTAGAGTGAACGCGGGCAGTATGCCATCTTGGGTCCTGGCTACCCTTTCTGTCAGTCCATATATGCGATAGTGGTACCTATGATACCGGTTATACCGGCGCATCGTGGGGGTGGGATTGTCATCTGTTGTGGGGTGATGCCATGGAACGGGAAACCCGTTCTGTTTGGCATACCGGTTCTGTGTCTCCCTGTCTGGCAATCCAGTCGGGTGGCACAATCCGGATATACCACCCCAAAAGTGACAACCTGGCATCCACTCACCTATCTTTGCTTTCGTAGGTGTACTTCATGCGTCTCATTTTCGGGGTGCTCAGGTACCCGGCATCAAGTGCTTAGGAGTATCTGTAGAGTAAGGAAAAAGGTGTCGTGATGGCGTCCTCAGTATCCGGTCATGGCTGGAGGCGCAGCGTCTCTCATTCACTCCTCTGGAAGAAAAATAAAATAGCATAAATATATAGAAAAAAAGTACCAAACATACACCATATTCCGCGTACTTGTCCTGTGGCATGTCTCCACGTCAGAGGAGAAATTATGGATTACATATTTTATGGCTGATTTTATATTCAGTATTCTAACCATGAGGTTTGAGAGTATTCAACTCGTAGATCCACCTCAGCTCTCTCCTTTTTAACTTACATTCCCTATCTCCACCTTTTTTAAGGGGGGGAATGTGGTCTACCAACATAAAACTTAAATCACATTCTGTATGGCCCAACTCCTCAAAATGTTTAGCAACTGGAAGGTCTTGACGTTTCTTTCTAATGGTGTAGCGATGGTGGTTTATCCTGGTTTTAAAATCCCAGGTGGTTTCCCCAACGTATAACAATTTACACGGGCACCATAGTACATAAATTACATAAGTAGAATGGCATGTGAGGTAGTGTTTCATACTGAACTCCTGTCCTGTGTTTGGATGTATAAACTTATTGCCTTTATCCTTTAGGGGGCAATTGATGCAAGATCTACATGGGTATGATCCCAAGTTGGCACTGGTAATAAAACTCTGTCTGGGACCTCCCCCTCCCACATCAGCCCTCACCAGACGATCCCTCAAGTTGCCGGATCTTCGGTATGACATGAGTGGGGGGGAGGCAAATTCCTGTATCCCTGTGTGTCCTTCTTGTAGGATTTGCCAGTGTCTACGTAAGACACCTGCCACCCTACCAGAGATACCCGAAAATGTGGACACAAACGCTACTCTTTTAGAGGCTGGTCTCTGTTGTGCACTCTCTTCAAGCGGATGGAGAACCTTCTGTTTACTCTCTCTGATTATATGTGCCGGGTAGCCCCGTTCTGCAAAGTTGGACACCATTGTGGTAAGGGCGGTCTCCAACTTATCCTCAGAGCTGACTATCCTTTTGACCCGCAACATTTGACTGGTTGGTAGGGAATTGATCATGTGTCTGGGATGTTGACTATCGTAGCGCAGGATTGAGTTACTGTCCGTGAGCTTTACATAAAGGTCAGTCCGCAGACAGTTTCTCTCAATCCGTACTCACGTGTCGAGAAATTGTACTCCTGTGGTGGAATGTGTTAATGTGAACTTAATATTTTCAAGGATATTGTTCAGATGTTCATGAAAGGATTGAAGTTGGCTCTCACTGCCGGACCAGATGAGGAAGACGTTATCAATGTACCTCCACCACCCCAGTACATGACTGAAGTGTTGGGATACAGAGATGACATCCTCCTCCAGATGGGCAACGAATACATTCGCGTACGTGGGCGCGACATTCGTCCCCATTGCGGTCCCGACACATTGTATATAGAACTGGTCGTTAAATTTGAAGCAGTTCTTGGTTAGAACTATCTTCAAGAGGTCGATAAGCAGGGTGACTTGTTCGCTTGAGAAGTTGCCAGCAATTGTTTGCCTCACAGCGTCGACACCCCCTTCATGGGGTATGGACGTGTAGAGGCTCACAATGATCGAGTGATGCCAATATGATACCTTCAGGTATAAAGTTGGGTTGTATTTTTTCAAGAAAGTCTGAGGTATCCCTTATGTAGGATTTGGCTCTACTGGCATAAGGGCGTAGGACCTTGTCCAAAAAAATGGAGATGTGGCTTGTTGTAGAGTCCCTACCCGAAAAGATAGGTCGTCCGGGGGGGCTCTGCAACGATTTATGTATTTTAGGTAGTATGTAGAAGTAAGGAGTAACCGGGTGTTAGACTTTGTTTAGATCTATCCGTAACCTTAATTTAAACAAGATGTTTCAAAATAAAGAAACAGTAGTGAGCAATGAGGAGGGTGAACATCCTGTATATGTTGGTCCTTTGGGATTCAGTCCCTTAGGAGATGCATCAGATACTGAATTAGAATGCTTGGGTGCTTTAGTAGAATTGCTTGAGGGTTCTGTGGATCCCCTTGATTTGGGGGATCGCTCGGGTGCAGCGTTTTCGGGGGGCGTGAGATCCACCTTTTGCCCCCCGTTGACGCCAGGCGGTAGCCTTGACCTGTTCCAGCAGAAAGTGCTGGGGGAGGTCAGGGCTCTGCAGTACCCGAGGGATCCCCCAAATCTGTCCCCAGACAAAGTGTTGGCCCTCAAAGAGCTGAGAGCACAAAAAGGGGTTATTTTTAAAAAATCAGATAAGGGGGGAAACATCGTGATGATGAGGGAAGATAATTATATTTTCTGAGGCCCACCGACAACCACATGACCCCAATAATTTCGAGATACTATAACCTAATCCAACACAAAAATATAGTTCCAAACTCCTGACCCTCCTCCGGCACTATGTTGAGAAAGGCATTTTAAGCAACAAAACAGAGAATAAATTATTTCCAAAGTACCCGAAATTTCCCTGCAGGTGCTTTTTACCAAAAGTTCACAAAACACTGGAAAATCCCCCTGGACGCCCAATTGTGTCCGGGGTAGGTTCTCTATTAGAACCATTATCCAAATATGTAGACTGGTTACTCCAACCTCTTTAAAAGATGTTTTTGCACTGGTAAAAGACACCAATGCTTTCTTAAACAGAATCCAAGATTGTGAGTGGCAGGAAGGTTTCTTCCTTGCCACTATTGACATCGAAAGTTTGTATACTAATATTCCACAAATACTGAGTGTTCATTGTATTCGTGATATCCTTGCCATGTCTAACAAAAGTCACACACTCCCCACACTCTTCATGTCTAACAAAAGTCAGCTATGTATTGATTTCATCTGTGACGCCCTCACCCTCATTCACACCAATAATAACTTTCAGTTTGACCAGGTGTGGTACAGGCAGATTAGCGGGGTTGCCATGGGGACCCCCATGGCCTGTACCCTCGCTAATCTGTTTGTCGCGGTTTTCGAGAAAAAATATATTTTTTCCGCGAATAATCCACACCGTAGATCCTTAGGTAGTTATCATAGATTTGTAGATGACGTTTTTATTGTCTGGCGAGGTACGGGTGAGGATTTCACGGATTTTATCAATTACATCAATAGCAACAGTATGAACTTAAAATTCACACACAAAATCAGTACAGTGGAACTATAATTCCTAGACGTACTAGTAAGACCAGAAGAAGGGGAATTAGCCAGGAAAGGTTACAGAAAAACGACAGCAGGAAATGCACTCCAGCATTTTCAAAGATATCATCCGACTCATGTAAAGTCTGCTATCCCTTATGGACAATTCCTTCGATTAAGGAGCATCAACAGTTCGGATGAGAGCTTTGTAGTGCAGGAGAATGATCTATCACAGAGGTTGGCACTAAGAGGCTATCCTAAGGAGGTGATAGAAGTTGCCTTTACTAAGGCAGCTGTTGAAGACAGTGACAAATTGCTAAAAGGAACCCCAAAGAACTATAAAAAAAGACACAAAAAATTAAAGTTAGAAAGAGCTTTAACTGGCCCAGAGGAAGAGTCTAGTCGTTTTTCATTTGTTTTTGACTATAGCCCGATGGCAAACAACATAAAAAAAGCAATTTGCGATAACTGGCCACTCCTTCAAAGAGATCCATTGCTAGCGGATTTCACTAAGGAGAGACCAGTTATAGCTTGGTGAGGTCCCTAAAAGGGTGTCCCAGGGTCATCGATCATGTAGACACAGAGCATAAAGGTGATACTTCGGTTCTAAAGTTTTTTGGTGTAGAAAGAATAAAGTCCGTTGCTGGGGGAGATAGGAGAAAAACTCTGCTGCAGAAAGAAGCAGGTTGGATCCTGCGCACGCGTGCGCAGGGCCCGGCAGGCTTAAATGATAAGTTAGATCTTAGCGTATTCATTTAAAATTTTCGCTGGCTAAATCCGCACTGTATTTTATATTGTTACATTGTGTTGTCTGTATGTTTTTAACCCTTTTTGTACTTTTTTCACTATTTTGCACTAATTAAGGGTGCATGGTTGTAAAACATACGCCCACTGACGTCATTCCCAGGTATATTTTACCAGTTCAGACAGCAGTGGGGGGAGGCCTGAAGAAGTGTGCTTGCGCACGAAATAGCTACTGCTCACCTGGCGTCCCTCTCTCCAGATCTGTTGTGTCCTGCCGGTTCACGAATAAATCACCGTTCATCCCACGTGGTGACTGCTGTCTTTTCTTCTACACCAGAAAAAACGTCTGTGAAACGTTTGTGAAAAAAAATACTAGCCTTATAAGCAGGATATATATGATCTGAAAGCGGGGTAGAAAATTATCTATGTGCAGATCTGCGCAAAATTTATCATGGTCACTGCGACAATATGATAAATTTGGAGCAGCACCGCCAAAAAAAACGCATCTAGACAAACCACAAAAATGATCCAGCAAAGACAATTATTGATAAATCTCCCCCTATCTGTCTGACTGCACAATCTCAAGAACTGGGACCCAACTCTCTCCGCTGAATGAGTCAGTGGTTTTGCACGTGCTCCATTCAGATAAAATAATCTGTAACAAATGGTACAAAAATATATATATAATCAATTATAATAATCCAGATATGCTGTTATATAAAAAAAACTGCTGCTATTAGTTTTCTTTCTGCTCAGATATTAATACATATAGCAGTATAAAGTATGTGCGCAAAAAAGCACAGCACCTACATATAGTACAACTTATTCTGCAAAATGTAGTTAATAAAAAAATGTAGATAAGTCAGCTCACCAGATTCAGTAATTGCACAGCGATAGTTTGCAGGGAAGTACGCACTAAAGCTGGGCCGGATCCCAGGTGAAGTGGCATTGCAGAAAACATGTTAATTCCACCCAAAACCCACCCAACACCCAAAACCTTAGAGTGCTTCTTTAAATGAAAATAGAGCCCATATATAGTTTGGGGGGGAGGCTGAGCTATTCAGTCTTATGTTTGTGTGCAGAGGTACAGACAGTGTGGAGAGTCAGCAGGAGTGTGATGGGATTCAAGGAAAGCCTAAAGAAAATCTTTAAGCAATCGACCATGCCATTCTGCAAGTAGGAGTCGGACATTCCTAGCTGTGGGCATAGGAGGCAGTAGGTCGACGGGTCACACAGTGCTAGTCCGGGATAGATAGGGTAGAAAGCCTCAGGTAGCTGGATCCCAAGGATTAGTCCATACCCTGGAGGTGTAGCTTTAATTGGACAGTAGCAGAACCCAAGTCAGTGTGGGATACCCTAAAATCAAGTCTAAAGTCCCAAGTCTTTAATACCTAAAAGCCAGTGAAGTTATGAGGGTGTAAAGCACTACACGTCTCAGCAAGGCAAAAGGGCTCCCAAGGGTTACTTATCTCCTCTGATCTGTACTGTGAGGATTTGAACAACTATGCCTGTCTCAGTAAAAGATAGTATCATCATTCTCCCCTTGCTTGGCCCAGGAGATCTCAAACCTTGGACCGTGTTTGTTAACAGTGCCCTGACGTCACAAACTGACACCTACACCCTTCACCCCATGGCCACCACATTTGTGAGTTTAGGATACAATGAAAATGTATAGTAAAGAGGAACAGTCAGCGATGGGCAGAAGTCTTGTTTTTATGTTTGAGCTGCCTTTCGGTGATTCCAGCCATTCAACGGTGATTCTCTTGGCAATTCTCAGCTGCAGGAAGCATGCATCTGTGTGGTTACATCTGTATCTGAGCAGGTTCCTGAGGAAATTACTCTTAGTCACCAAAGCCCTTCTAAGCTCATCAAGCGAGTAAATCTAACACTGCTGACAAACAATGTTTTGCTGAGGACTCAATGTTGGATTTGCACACATGTTTCTGTGAGTCTCAAGAGCTCTTCCTATTCACTGTGACTTTGCAAAGACTTACATGCCAAATGCCTGCCATGCTGTTACGGTCTGGAGTCATTTTTCATTCCTCAGGAAGCAATGCATTATCAATCATTCTGCCATCAGTATTGAAGGACACATTAAATACATATGGGTTAGTCGATATTCTATTTGTTATAATTGTGACTAATACACCAAATAATCTAGAGTTTAAACTGTAAATTTGCCTGGTGTTTGGTGATATGCAGCAGGGCTGGATTTCACATTTAGAACAATTGCTTATTTGCGCTATGACAATTTACTAGGTTAAAAGTAGATTTACCAGCTTAGTGCTTAAAAGTTACCAATGCTTTTCTGACTCAATAATTGCAAATCTCATTTGACATTAGAGGCAGTACAAAACTACCCTGTCCAGAGTTTTTGGGTATGGATCTACATGGACAAGTAGCTGCTTGTAAGCTTCACATCACCAAGCACAATGCCAAGTGTCTGGTGGAGTGGTGTAGAGTAATAGTCCCCAACCCAGACCTTAAAGGAGTATTCCTCTGAAAAACAGGATTGGCTGAGGCCATAATGCCCCCCCCATAGCTCCCACAGCTCTTAGCACTTACAGTGTGTCAGTAGTGTCCAGCAGCTGGAATATTTCGCACAACATTCAGCACTACACACTGAAGGCATCATGACTCTACAGTCTAGCTCAGCTTAAAGGTAAAGGGAGCTGAAATATTCAGCTCCATACACTCTATACACTGTGCGGAGCTGAGGTTCCTCCTGCATTTCCTGACTTTTGCAAGGCTGCTGTAGAAGACAATCTGCAAACAGGACTACAGGAAAAGAAAAGGAACTCCTGGTGACTAAACTTTTAAGGGTTAACTTAACACATAAAGCTATATAAATATATTTTATCAAAAAGTATATTCAAAAAAGTTTTTCAAATATGCTAATCTATAACATATTAATTTGAATTATTAATGACAGGTACCATTTAAGGCCCACTAACATTCCAGTTTTTTTTTTCAGTCACTCCATAGGAATAAAACAGGGTAAAATTCTAATCCTGAACTGTGGGTGGTCTTGAGGACTGTGGTTGGGGTCCTCTGGTGTAAAACATGGCCCCACTGGACTTGTATTGGACAATATGTTATCTGTGGAGTTAGGGATCACGCTTCTCTATCTGACAGTCTGATGGAGTTTGGATTTGGCAAGTCCCAGAAGAACATTACCTACCTGTTATGCCAGCTGTAATGTTTATTGGAGAAGAGATAATGTCAGGGGGTTGTTTCTTATGGATTGGCCTAGGACTCTTAGTTCCAGTTAAGGGAAATCTTAAAGGGGTACTCCAGTGAAAAAAATATATTTTTTTAATCAACTGGTGCCAGAAAGTTAAACAGATTTGTAAAGTACATCTATTTAAAAATCTTAACCCTTACAGTACTGTTGACACCTCTGTCTGTCTCAGGAACTGTCCAGAGCAGGATAATTTGCTATGAGGATTTGCTCCTGCCCTTGACAGTTCCTGACATGGACAGAGGTGTCAGCAGAGAGCACTGTGTTCAGTCAGAAAACAAATTCAAAAAGAAAAGAACTTCCTGTGGAGCATATAGCAGCTGATAAGTACTGGAAGGATTAAGATTTTTAAATATAAGTAATTTACAAATCTGTTTAACCTTCTGGCACCAGTTGATTTAAAAAAAATTTCATCTGAGTACCCCTTTAATGCTTCAGCATACCAAGATATAAATATACTGATATGATGGTAAATAGTGCCAAATGACAAACTCAGCATTGCTCTATCTGTGCCTCTATTAAAATGCATTTTTTTTTTTTTAAAGATCCATGTGTATTTGATATGCCATAGACTGTAAATCCTTTAATTTTTTGGCTGAATAACTAGATTAGAATAATTTGTTCATTTGTCGCTAGTAAATCAAGGTTTTTAAATATTTTGTCTTTTTGCTTATGTGGTGTCCCAGTACTACATTCTATAAGGTACTTGTTTATTTATGGGTCCCATAGCCAGAGTCCCTAGGACTTAGGGATCCCTCTTAGCCAGTCTACCCCTAGTCGCCTCTATTCTAGTGTATAAATCTCTAATTTATGCATAGGTTAATGTAAATAGGATAGTATATGTAAATAAATGGTTAATTACTTGTTTCCATGGCGTCGCAGGGCCTTCGGGTCATGTGATGCGTTCCAAGACTCACTCTGGATGCGTTCCAAGCCTCACTTTGGTATTTCTAGCCTCGTTTTGGTTTTATTATGTGTATAGGACCCGTATAGGAAGTCAGATGATCACCCAGAAGCCTGTGTGTCGGTGAGTGACAGCTGACCTTGGACCTATAAAATTAGGCTCCGCCCCCTGTCCATATGAGGGACGCGGCAGCCATTTTAGTTCTCTTTGTTCCTGGGTTGACAAGCGAGCAACATCTCTCTATAGAACCTGTGCTGCTAAAAACCGTGAGTTAGGCCCAAGCCTCGCAGCAACGGCCGTTCCTTAGCAAATATAGAGTGTATCAATCCCAAAACACTCTGCGGGACCACCGGACCAAATCTACCCCTAAATTCGGACAGATCCACGCAACAATTACCTTGATTCTATTAACCTGCAAAAGACGCAAGGTCCGCAGCAACTGTCAGTCATTGAAGTCTATAGAAGTGTATTGCAGAGATTGTAACTGTATTCTGAATGTACTGCAAGTTCAAGAGTAAACCTTACTTCAGTTCAAATTTAACTCCAGTGTGGACCTTCAGTCAATAACTGCATACGCCTGTCGTTTCTGGGAAGGGTGGCGATAGGCCGAAGCTATACCTCAGTAATACCAGCCCTCACCCTGGCGTCACGAGTGACAGGGTTAATATTAACCCCTCATATACCGATACTATACCACCACCACCATACACCCCCCAAGAGCTACCACACTTACAAATGGTATGGTATTTTATGGCGCATATACTAATTAAATGGCAATAACTTCTGGTACAGAAGCCTTCAGGATTTGGTCAGCATTTGGATAGAGTATAAAGGAATTTACTTCAAATATTTACTTTTAATTTGAACCGAGCACAGCCTCTGTGTGTGTATGTGTGTAGTGTGTGTGTATGTGTGTAGTGTGTGTGTAGTTTGTGTGTATGTGTAGTTTGCGTGTATTTGTGTGTGGTGTGTAGTGTGTGTGTGTGTGTGTGTGTAAGGTGTGTGTAGTGTTTGGTAACTTCTGTGTGTAACTAAACACCATAAATAAATTACTAGAAAAATAGAAATAATGAAAAGTGTGACACTAATCTTTATTAAAGCAAATACAAACATATAAAAAGCACATAAAAAATGTTAATACATAAAAGATGGGACAGTAAATAACACAATGGACAGCAAATGCCAAGGTAAGCTGTAACTACAAATAAGCCGCAGTCCAGATAGTAAAGTATGTTACACAAATAAGCAGCAGTCCAGATAGTAAAGTATATTGTAAATAGTAGATACACAATGGTATGTAAACAAGATAAAGATAGTAGTAAATCAAACCAGACTGTGAACGCCAGTACCAATAGGTATATAATAAGCCTTACCATGAGATATGCTTAACCCCTACATATGTTTCGCTCCTTTGAGCTTCTTCAGGGGGCATGGCTAACTAAGGGTTCCGACCAGCCTTCTAAACACATATTGGTCCAATAACATTCACTCACACATACATACATGGGCTCTGGACCTATCCAACCTATTATTGCAAATACGGAAGCCGCCCTGTACAGATGTAAATAATAAATACCTAAATGCGGTGGTCTCCGTAGGCTGCGCTATATTGCGTGTAAGCCCGGAAGTGCTGGGCTCCGGATCACATGAAACAGAAAACAGTTTAGGGCCACATATGGGGTATTTCCATACTCGGGAGAAATTGCACTACAAATTTTGGGGGGCCTTTTCTCTTTTTACCCCTTATGAAAAGGAAAAGTTGGGGTCTACACCGGCCTGTTAGTGTAAAAAAGTAAAAATGTAATAAGGGGTGCAGTGAGCATTTACGCCCCACAGGTGTCTGACAGATTTTTAGAACAGTGGTCCGTGAAAAATGTAACTTTTCATTTGCACAGCCCACTGTTACAAAGATCTGTCAAACGCCAGTGGGGTGTAAATACTCACTGTACCCCTTATTAAATTTTGTGAGGGGTGAAGTTTCCAAAATGGGGTAACATGTGGGGGGTAGTGCGCCAGCAGAGCACTTGAAGTCAACACATACTCAGAAGAAATTAGCATTTTAGTGAATTTTTTTCATTTACTCATCAATCTTTAACAAAAAGTTGTCAAACACCTGTGAGGTGTTAAGGCTCACTATAACCCTTGTTACGTTCATTGAGGGGTGTGGTTTCCTAAATAGTATGCCATTTTTTTTTTGCTGTTCTGGCACCATAGGGGCTTCCTAAATGCGACATGCCCCCCCAAGACCATTTCAGCAAAATTTCCTTTCCAAAAGCCAAATTTGACTCCTTCTCTTCTGAGCATTGTAGTTTACCCGAGCATTTTATGTCCTAATATGGGGTATTTCCATACTCAGAAGAGATGGGGTTACAAATTTTGGGGGGCATTTTCTCCCATTACCCTTTGTAAAAATGGTATGCACTTTAGTGAAAAAAAAATGTTTTTAATTTAAACATCCAACTTTAACGAAAAGTCGTCAAACACCTGTGTGGTGTTAAGGCTCACTGGACCCCCTGTTACATTCCTTAAGTCGTGTAGTTTCCAAAATAATATGCCATGTGGGGGGTTCTCTTCTGTTCTGGCACCATAGGGGCTTCCTAAATGCGACATGCCCCCCCAAAAACAATTTCAGCAAAATTCGCTCGCCAAAATCCCATTGTTGCTCCTTCCCTTTTGAGCCCTCTACTGCACCTGCCGAACACTTAACATACACATATGAAGTATTTCCTTACTCGAGATAAATTGGTTTATAAATTTTGGAGAGCTTTTTCTCCTATTACCCCTTGTAAAAAAATAAAAAATTGGGTCTAAAAGAACATCCGAGTGTAAAAAAAATCTAGATTTAGAATTTTCTCCTTCACTTTGCTGCCATTCCTGTGAAACACCTAAAGGGTTAACACACTTAATGTAATTTTAAATAGTTTAATGGGTGCAGTTTTTATAATGGCATCATTTGTGGGGTATTTCTAAAAAGAAGGCCCTTCAAATCCACTTAAAAACTGAACTGGTCCCTGAAAAATTCCAATTTTGAAAATTTTTGGAAAAATTGGAAAATTGCTGCTGAACTTTGAAGCCCTCTGATGTCTTCCAAAGGTAAAAACATGTCAACTTTATGATGAAAACATAAAGTAGACATATTGTATATGTGAATCAATATATAATTCATTTGGTATGTCTATTTTCCTTACAAGCAGAGAGCTTCAAAGTTCGAAAAATGCAACATTTTACATTTTTTTCATCAAATTTTTGAATTTTCCACCAAGAAATGATGCAAGTATCAACAAAAATTTACCACTATTATAAAGTAGAATATGTCACGAAAAAACATTCTCTGAATCAGAATGAAAAGTAAAAGCATCCCAGAGTTATTAATGCTTAAATTGACAGTGATCGGATGTGCAAAAAAAGCTCTGGTCCTCAAGGGGAAAATGAGCTTGGTCCTTAAGGGGTTATGAAACTATTAAGCATTATTGTTGAAGGCCCCCCCCCCCCCCAAACATAACAACCTGAAAACAAGCTGTCTGCAGATTGGGTTAAAACTTTCCTTTTGGGAAAATTTCTGGCTTGGAAACATTGTCCAGTCATTTAACAAGACTCCATAGTAAAAGACTGCATTAGGATCCTGCAGGTCCAAGTGTGGAAGGGTTGTGGGTGGCTATCCTTCTATCCTTTAAAGCTGTGATAAAATGTTTGCAGGAGTGGGCAGGATTGGACACACATGTTGCGGGAGCGAAACACACACCTTGCAGGAGCTGGCAGCAATGGTCAGAACTCCAGTGGGAGTGGGATTAAGAAAACAGTTCTGCACAGGGCTCTACCCCATAGTGAGTGATACATTGACACCCAGGGAGTGTTACTTGACCAGGTTGTATATAAATGAGCTGCTTTACATATTATTTTACGTATCGGTAGTGTTGCTCGCGAATATTCGCAATTCGAATTTTATTTGCGAATATTGCATATTCGCGAATGCGCGAATATTGCGAATATAGCACTATATATTAGAAATTACGAATATTCATTTTTTTTTCCGCATATGCGGAAATATATGTGCATATTCGTCCTACCTTATTTATGGTATAGGGAACTGTGACTAGTGCATGAACTCTGTGATTTTTTGGCCACTTAAACCAATAGGCGCATTATGGTCTATGGGGCTCTCACAGCATGTAAACCAGTAAGCTAAGCAGGACCATCTTGGCAGAACAGTGGATGGGAGACCAACACGGGTTTGAGTCCCGTGGTGGGACAGAGTTTTACAGTGTTGTGGTTTAACTTTACTTTCCTGGAAAAGCTGCTGAGTTGCCCATAGCAACCAGATTGCTTCCTCCACTTTTCAGAGGCCTTTTCAAAAATGAAGGAAGCAATCTGATTGGTTGCTATGGGCAACTGCACAACTCTTCCTCTACACTGGTTTTGATGAATCTCCCCCATAGAGGGAGATTCATCAAAACCTGTCCAGAGGAAAAGTTTCTGAGTTGCCCATAGCAACCAATCAGATCGCTTCCTTCATTTTGCAGAGGCCTTGTGAAAAATTAAAGAAGCGATCTGATTGGCTGCTATGGGCAACTTTTCCAGGAAAGTAAAGTTAAACCAAAACACTGTAAAGCTCTGTCCCACCCCAGGACTCAAACCTGTGGTGGTCTCCCATCCACTGTGCTGCCAAGACAGCCCTGCTTAGCTTACTGTTTTATATGCCGTGAGATCTCCATAGACCACAATGGGCCTATTGGATTCAATGGTGAAAAAATCACAGAGTTAATGCACCAGTCATAGTTTCCTATACCATTGAATAAGGGAGGACTCAATATTTGCGAATATGCGCATTTGCGGAAAACCAGTGTAGAGGAAGAGTTGTGCAGTTGCCCATAGCAACCAATCAGATTGCTTCTTTCATTTTTGAAAAGGCCTCTGAAAAATGAAGGAAGCAATCTGGTTGCTATGGGCAACTCAGAAACTTTTCCAGGAAAAGTTTCTGAGTTGCCCATAGCAACCAATCAGATCGCTTCTTTCATTTTACAGAGGCCTTGTGAAAAATGAAAGAAGCAAACTGGTTGGTTGCTGAGGGCAACTCAGCAGAAAACTCTGTCCCACCCCAGGACTTGAACCCGTGGTGGTCTCCCATCCACTGTTCTGCTGAGATGGTCCTGCTTGGCTTACTGTTTTACATGCTGTGAGATCCCCATAGACCACAATGGGCCTATTGGTTTCAATGGGCAAAAATTCACAGAGTTAATGCACTCGTCTCAGTTCCCTATACCATTAAAGAAGGGAGGACTCAATATTCGCGAATATGCACATATGCGGAAAACCAGTGTAGAGGAAGAGTTGTGCAGTTGCCCATAGCAACCGATCAGATTGCTTACTTCATTTTTGAACAGGCCTCTAAAAATGAAAGAAGCGTTTTGATTGGTTGCTATGGGCAACTCAGAAACTTTTCCTCTGGACAGGTTTTGATAAATCTCCCTCTATGGGGGAGATTCTTCAAAACCAGTGTAGAGGAAGAGTTGTGCAATTGCCCACAGCAACCAACCAGATTGCTTCCTTCATTTTTGAAAAGGCCTCTGAAAAATGAAGGAAGCAATCTGGTTGCTATGGGCAACTCAGAAACTTCCTGGAAAAGCTGCTCAGTTGCCCATAGCAACTAATCAGATCGCTTCTTTCATTTTGCACAGGCCTTGTGAAAAATGAAAGAACAATCTGGTTGGTTGCTATGGGCAACTCAGCAGCGTTTCCAGGAAAGTAAAGTTAAGCCACAACACTGTAAAACTCTGTCCCAACCTAGGACTCGAATCCGTGGTTGTCTCCCATCCACTGTGCTGCTGAGACAGTCCTGCTTAGCTTTCTGTTTTAAATTCCATGAGATCCCAGTAGACAACAATGGCCTATTGATTTCAATGGATGAAAAATCACAGAGTTAATGCACTAGTCACAGTTCCCTATACAGGGAGGGCTCAATATTCGCGAATATGCGAATTTCGCGAATATATGATGAATATTAATGCATATATTCGCAAAATATCGCAAATTCAAATATGGCCTATGCCGCTCATCACTACGTATCGGTAGTGCAAGCTAAAACATAATGCAAGTATCTGCACGGGGTACAATTCCAGTGAAATAAGGCAGGTCAGGTAGCTGCTTTACGTATTCTTTTTCCCAGAATTCCCAGTGGAGTGCTAAATGGCTTCAAAATCTCCTCAAGGAGAACCTATACTCCTTTGACCAATACGAGAATACCAAAACAGTGTTGTTGCATTCAGTGCCCAATAGAAAACATTCATTTTCTATGGGGTATGTCGGGATCTGCCAAGGTGTTCATTGTTTTGATGCAGCTTTGAACATATTGTAGGCTTATTCAGATCCAAGAGTCACTAGAAAGAACATCTCTTATGCTGAAGAACTCAGCTGTATATAGTTTGTAGTGGCACCGCAGGGAAATAAAAAGCGTGCTGCTCGATTTCCTAGTTGGATGTCCCAGGAGAGCAATACCTTCTGATCATCTTATCCTGAAATGATCCTTCCAAGTTACAAAAAAAAAAAATATAGATATATATACACACATACATATATATATATATATATATATATATATATATATATATATATACTGTATACAAAAAAAGAGGATTGCAGCAGCACACATTTTTGATCAAAACGTGTCCCCCATCCACCACGGGGAGGTGGCCTCATTTAGGATGGGAACCTAGCACAAATTCTGAGCCTAACACTCAACTATCCACTCACCTCTGCTGGGCATATAACCTCTGACTGGGTGACATGCTGGATCCATTTAAAACTCCACCTGTGAGAAAGGGGGAGGGGGGCACAGCTAAAGAGGGTGCCATTTCCCCCTGAATTGTACATACAAGAAAAAAGAAAGATAGCCAGCACAACAGCCTAATACACGGGTGCACACTGCCATGGCATCGGAGTATACAAAAAAAGAGGATTGCAGCAGCACACATTGGTCAAAAATAAATAAAAATAAATAAATAAATAAAGTATATATATATATATATATATATATATATATATATATATATAGTACATACAGTATATATATATATATATATATATATATATATATATATATATATATATATACTGTATGTATATTGTTGAAAGCATTTGTCAGAATGTTTTTTTCTTCCCATCGAATACCATCAGCCAGTTGCGTTTTCTTAGGACCCAGAAGAAGCCTGCTGAATCCCAGTGACACGTATTCGCGGTTGTGTCAGTACATTTAGTAAATGGCCTCTAATCTCCGTCTAGTCATTTGATAAGAAAAATGACTTTGCTGGTGTAAGGAAAGTGAAGGGTATCTGATAAACATTTAATTATTAATAATGAGGCTATTATCACCCCATTATAATGAGAATTGGATACCCAGAACCTAAAGATTATGGATTAACCTGTATCGCCCAAATCCATTAACTCTTCTAAAGTTTGTTCTCTGTTTTGTTCAGACAGTCGCAAGAAATAAATGAAATTATATAAATATAGAAATGTAAAGAATTCAAGTAAAATAAATAGGTTGAGACACCTCATATTTAAAGGCTAAGATAATATAGTTATCCCACACCACAAAATTCCTTCTTATCGAATGAATAACTTTTGTCATTCTAAATTCCACTCATAACTATTCATATCTCATATGACTTAGAGCCTTCTTGGTCTTGGTTTAACTTTGTTATGTTTTGTATCACTTTAACCCCTTAAGGACTCAGGATTTTTCCGTTTTTGCACTTTCGTTTTTTCCTCCTTACCTTTTAAAAACCATAACCCTTTCAATTTTCCACCTAAAAATCCATATTATGGCTTATTTTTTGCGTCGCCAATTCTACTTTGCAGTGACATTAGTCATTTTACCCAAAAATGCACGGCGAAACGGGAAAAAAAATCATTGTGCGACAAAATCGAAAAAAAAACGCCATTTTGTAATTTTGGGGGCTTCCGTTTCTACACAGTGCATATTTCGGTAAAAATTACGCCTTATCTTTATTCTGTAGGTCCATACGGTTAAAATGATACCCTACTTATATAGGTTTGATTTTGTCGCACTTCTGGAAAAAATCATAACTACATGCAGGAAAATTTATACGTTTAAAAATGTCATCTTCTGACCCCTATAACTTTTTTATTTTTCCACGTACCGGGCGGTATGAGGACTCATTTTTTGCGCTGTGATCTGAAGTTTTTATCAGTTTGATTTTTGTTTTGATCGGACTTTTTGATAACTTTTTATTCATTTTTTAATGTTATAAAAAGTGACCAAAATACGCTTTTTTGGACTTTGGAATTTTTTTGCGCGTACGCCATTGACCGTACGGCTTAATTAATGATATATTTTTATAGTTCGGACATTTACGCACGCGGCGATACCACATATGTTTATTTATTTATTTTTTTACACTGTTTTATTTTTTTTATGGGAAAAGGGGGGTGATTCAAACTTTTATTAGGGAAGGGGTTAAATGACCTTTATTAACACTTTTCTTTTACTTTTTTTTTGCAGTGTTATAGGTCCCATAGGGACCTATAACACTGCACACACTGATCTCTCATCCTGATCACAGGCGTGTATTAACACGCCTGTGATCAGCATTATCGGCGCTTGACTGCTCCTGCCTGGATCTCAGGCACGGAGCAGTCATTCGTCGATCGGACACCGAGGAGGCAGGTAAGAGCCCTCCCGGTGTCCGGTCAGCTGTTCGGGACGCCGCGATTTCACCGCGGCGGTCCCGAACAGCCCGACTGAGCAGCCGGGATACTTTCAGTTTCACTTTAGAAGCAGCGGTCAGCTTTGACCGCCGCTTCTAAAGGGTTAATACCGCACATCGCCGCGATCAGCGATGTGTGGTATTAGCCGCGGGTCCCGGCCATTGATTAGCGCCGGGACCGACGCGATATGATGCAGGATCGCGGCACGATCCCGCTTCATATCGCGGGAGCCAGCGCAGGACGTAAATATACGTCCTGCATCATTAAGGGGTTAACTAGAACTAGTTTTTAACACTATTAGTCCAGATACAATATCCATCGGTCTGGAAATTTTCTGTTCAAATATACAGCTTAATATAATATTGTATACCTACTTACAGGGATACTCTACTGCCCCAGAATTCTGAACATTTTGTTCTGAATGCTGGGTGTGGGCTGCGGGGGTCGTGATGTCATGACTATGACCCTCGAGACACCTCGCCCCCTCAATGCAAGTCTATGGAAGCCCATAGAATTGCATTGAGGGGGTGTGACATCACGAGGGGCATTGCCATGATGTCACGATCCCTGCAGCATGCACCCAGTGTTTGGAACAAAATGTTGCCCAACCGGTGTGCCTCTAGCTGTTGCAAATCTGCAACTCCCAGCATGTGCGGACAGCCTCTGGCTCTAATGACAAATCTGCGGCTATATATTCTAGTACACAGTATATTTGCAGTGCACTGTGTTTGATGACTCCTTTGCACACACAATTGTTTCAGTCAGGCTATTCTTCACTCCACATGAATGAGCCTAGAGAATACATGTCCCTGTTATGAGTTCACCATTAGCTTTTTAGGACCACTTTTGGTAGCTACAACTCATTGCACACTGGAAACACCTCACAAGACATGCCATTTTGGAGATACTCTTACATTGTCATCTAGGGTTGTAACAAGAGATGGGTGAATCGAAGCTGAAGAAGTCGAATTCGTTCCGAATTTCATGAAAAATTTAATTCTGAACAAATCCGAATTTCCTCGTGCTTCGTGGTAACAAGTCACTTCATTCACTACATTTTGTGCGGGGTGGGGGGCTAAAATGGTGGCTACATGTGTGAGGACATGGGGCAAGGAAGTCTTGGAAGGCGGGTAGGTGGGATCACTCTGAATCACATGGTGGCATGCAGCCTATCAACAGCCAGTCAGCCCTGTGATGTGACAGCCCTATATATTCGGCAGCAATTGCCGAAGACGGGCATTTCTCGTTTTGCTGAGAGAGCAGAGACTGTGCGTGCGCACTAATCACCATTACTGACAATACAGATCTCTACAGGGGTGAATCCATTCACCGCATTTGTTCTGGCTAGAGAGAGAGCAGACACTGTGTAGTCACTAATCAGCATTACTGACAATACAGATCAGCACAGGGGAAATCCATTGACCTCAAGCCCACATCACTGCAAGCAGGCAGACAAGGAGAGTTTTGAAGTTGTTTCATAGTCTGCCAATTGAGTTCAGAACTGGGAGCAATCCCCATTCAAAGACTGCAAGCAACCATAGTGCAGTTTCTGGTGCAACCGTACTGGGGTGTATTGCTATAAAAAAAAAAGTGAAAAATATACACACTCCACAGTTCTACGTTCATTTCTGGTTAAAGGGGTACTCCGGTGAAAAACTTTTTTTTTTTTTCTTTATCAACTGGTGCCAGAAAGTTAAACAGATTTGTAAATGACTTCTATTAACCCCTTAAGGACTCAGGGTTTTTCCGTTTTTGCACTTTCGTTTTTTCCTCCTTACCTTTTAAAAATCATAACCCTTTCAATTTTCCACCTAAAAATCCATATTATAGCTTATTTTTTACGTCGCCAATTCTACTTTGCAGTGACATTAGTCATTTTACCCAAAAATGCACGGCGAAACGGAAAAAAAAATCATTGTGCGACAAAATCGAAAAAAATACGCCATTTTGTAACTTTTGGGGGCTTTCGTTTCTACGCAGTGCATATTTCGGTAAAAATTACACCTTATCATTATTCTGTAGGTCCATACGGTTAAAATGATACCCTACTTATATAGGTTTGATTTTGTCGCACTTCTGGAAAAAATCATAACTACATGCAGGAAAATTTATACGTTTAAAAATGTCATCTTCTGACCCCTATAACTTTTTTATTTTTCCACGTATGGGGTGGTATGAGGACTCATTTTTTGCGCCGTGATCTGAAGTTTTTATCGGTATGATTTTTGTTTTGATCTGACTTTTTGATCACTTTTTATTCATTTTTTAATGATATAAAAAGTGACCAAAATACGCTTTTTTGGACTTTGGAATTTTTTTGCGCGTACGCCATTGACCGTGCGGTTTAATTAATGATATATTTTTATAGTTCGGACATTTACGCACGCGGCGATACCACATATGTTTATTTTTTATTTTTTTTACACTGTTTTATTTTTTTTATGGGAAAAGGGGGGTGATTCAAACTTTTATTAGGGAAGGGGTTAAATGACCTTTATTAACACTTTTTTTTTACATTTTTTTTGCAGTGTTATAGGTCCCATAGGGACCTATAACACTGCACACACTGATCTCTAATGCTGATCACTGGCGTGCATTAACACGCCTGTGATCAGCATTATCGGCGCTTGACTGCTCCTGCCTGGATCTCAGGCACGGAGCAGTCATTCGTCGATCGGACACGGGGGAGGCAGGTAAGAGCCCTCCCGGTGTCCGATCAGCTGTTCGGGACGCCGCGATTTCACCGCGGCGGTCCCGAACAGCCCGATTGAGCAGCCGGGTCACTTTCACTTTCACTTTAGAAGCGGCGGTCAGCTTTGACCGCCGCTTCTAAAGGGTTAATACCGCACATCGCCGCGATCGGCGATGTGTGGTATTAGCCGCGGGTCCCGGCCGTTGATTAGCGCCGGGACCGACGCGATATGATGCGGGATCGCGGCGCGATCCCGCTTCATATCACGGGAGCCGGCGCAGGACGTAAATATACGTCCTGCGTCGTTAAGGGGTTAAACAATCTTAATCCTTCCTATACTTATTAGCTGCTGAATACTAGAGTGGAATTTTTTTTTCCGTTTGAAACACAGAGCTGTCTACTGACATCATGAGCACATTGCTCTCTGCTGACATCTCTGTCCATTTTAGGAACTGCCAGAGGAAATCCCCATAGCAAACATATGCTGTTCTGGGCAGTTCCTAAAATGGACAGAGATGTCAGCAGAGAGCACTGCGCTCATGATGTCAGCAGACAGCTCTGTGTTTCAAAAAGAAAATAATTTCCGCTGTAGTATTCAGCAGATAAGTACAGGAAGGATTAAGATTTTTTAATAGAAGTAATGTACAAATCTGTTTAACTTTCTGGCACCAGTTGATTTAAAAAAAAAAGTTTTTCACTGGAGTACCCCTTTAAAGTTAATAGGGGGCATTAAGTGTAAAAGCACTAAATGACTTACACACTAGAATGTTATCCTTCTTTCTGGTGCAACCGTACTGGGGCATATTACTCTAAAAAAGGGAAATATATACGCACTCCGCAGTTCTAAGTTTTTTTCTTGTTAACCCCCTAACGACGCAGGACGTATATTTACGCGCCGCGATCCCGCATCATATCGCGTTGGTCCCGGCGCTAATCAACGGCCGGGACCCGCAGCTAATACCACACATCGCCGTTCGCGGCGATGTGCGGTATTAACCCTTTAGAAGCGGCGGTCAAAGCTGACCGCCGCTTCTAAAGCGAAAGTGAAAGTGACCCGGCTGCTCAGTCGGGCTGTTTGGGACCGCCGCGGTGAAATCGCGGCGTCCCGAACAGCTGACCGGACACCGGGAGGGCCCTTACCTGCCTCCCCGGTGTCCGATCGGCGAATGACTGCTCCGTGCCTGAGATCCAGGCAGGAGCAGTCAAGCGCCGATAATGCTGATCACAGGCGTGCTAATACACGCCTGTGATCAGGATGAGAGATCAGTGTGTGCAGTGTTATAGGTCCCTATGGGACCTATAACACTGCAAACAAAAAGTGTTAATAAAGGTCATTTAACCCCTTCCCTAATAAAAGTTTGAATCACCCCCCTTTTCCCATAAAAAAAATAAAACAGTGTAAAAAAAAAATAAATAAACATATGTGGTATCGCCGCGTGCGTAAATGTCTGAACTATAAAAATATATCATTAATTAAGCCGTACGGTCAATGGCGTACGCGCAAAAAAATTCCAAAGTCCAAAAAAGCGTATTTGGTATATGGTCACTTTTTATAACATTAAAAAATGAATAAAAAGTGATCAAAAAGTCTGATGAAAACAAAAATCATACCGATAAAAACTTCAGATCACGGCGCAAAAAATGAGTCCTCATACCGCCCGGTACGTGGAAAAATAAAAAAGTTATAGGGGTCAGAAGATGAAATTTTTAAACGTATAAATGTAGTTATGATTTTTTCCAGAAGTGCGACAAAATCAAACCTATATAAGTAGGGTATCATTTTAACCGTATGGACCTACAGAATAATGATAAGGTGTAATTTTTACCGAAATATGCACTGCGTAGAAACGGAAGCCCCCAAAAGTTACAAAATGGCGTGTTTTTTTTTTCGATTTTGTCGCACAATGATTTTTTTTTCCATTTCGCCGTGCATTTTTGGGTAAAATGACTAATGTCACTGCAAAGTAGAATTGGCGATGCAAAAAATAAGCCATGGATATGGATTTTTAGGTGAAAAATTGAAAGGGTTATGATTTTTAAAAGGTAAGGAGGAAAAAACGAAAGTGCAAAAACTGAAAAACCCTGAGTCCTTAAGGGGTTAAAGCTAACAGGGGGCAGTAAGTGTAAAAGCACTAAAAGACTTACACACTAGATTGTTACGCTTATTTCTAGTGCAACCGTACTGGGGTGTGTGGGGGAGATTTATCAAAACCTGTCCAGAGGAAAAGTTACTGAGTTGCCCATAGCAACCAATCAGATCGCTTCTTTCATTTTTCACAGGCCTTGTTAAAAATGAAAGAAGCGATCTGAATGGTTGCTATGGGCAACTCAGGAACTTTTCCTCTGGACAGGCTTTGATAAATCTCCCCCTTTATCTCTATAAAAAGTAAAATATAGATGAACTCCGCCGTTGTACGTGTTTTCAGTTTCATGCTTATATTGGCCTGTTAGTGTAAAAGCAGGGATGTATACACACACATTGGAGTTTATTTACTAACGCGATCCTGACTCTTTTTTGTCAGGTTTTGTGTCCAAATTGTGTCGCACGTCCCTTGCGACACAATTTGCGACCCAAAAAAACTAAAACCCTCCCTTTTACAAGAAAAGCACGAAAAGGGGGAGTGGCCACGGGATAAAGTCCCAACATATTTACTATGGTTTCCACAGAAAATGTGGTGGATTTGAGCTGAGGAAAACCCGACAGATCAGAACAGTTGTAAAAAAAAAGCAAAACTTAGGGAAAAGGGCAAAATGTAGGGAAACCTTAGTAATTACCTTGGGAAAATACCCGTCGGAAATCAAAACCCACAAAGAAACCTACACTCCACTCTTAGTAAATAAACCCCATTGAGTGTTCCGCAAGTTTCTGTTGCAGCCATATAGGGGCGTATTTCTCTATAAAAAGTAAAATATATACACGCACCACTGTTCTACAAGTATGTCAGGCAGAGAAGTACCAGGCCGTGCACAGAGAAATGGCAGAGGCCTAAATTTATCAGGTGCAGGCAGAAGTTGCAGCACAGTAGGGGCGCGTGGCAGCAGGAGTCGCAGTGAGAGGTCTGAGCTCCCGGTGTCATCTAGCGGTCGTTTCTCGACCAGCAACCCAATAGCCGTCATTGATTGGTTAACATGGTCATCCACTTCATCCCAAGTGACATCTTACACCCCCCAATCAACAGTCAGTGGGTTCCTCAGACTCAACCCTCAGTTGGCATGGCCCGGGAACAGTCCCTGTCCTCCAACTACCTCTGTCCTATGCTGTTCCCTCACGCAGAGAAGTATTGTATGCTGTGGACTCAGCTCAACTATACAGTGAGGACGATCAACTAGAGGACAGTCAGCAGCTACTGCCCAGCCAAGATGTGGAGGAGACATGTGCCGCTTCCTCCGCTAGGTGGGCAAATAGTGATGAGGAGAGTGGCGTGGGAGGTGGTGTTGCGAGTGTTCAGGCTCCTGAAACTGAAACTGTTGAGGAACTTGAGGATGATATCAGTGACGTGCAGACACAACTCGATGATGATGAAGCTGATCGCACTTTGGAGCCAGGTGCAGAAGGGGCTTCATCATCATCAGGAGAAGAGGGTGGCAGGTTGCCCATGAGGCAGCAGCTGAGCCAGCAAGGTGGAAGCATGGTTGGGAGTCAGCAGGTTGGCAGCAGTGGGAAGTCTGGAGCCAAACTTGCCACCTCTCCTCATCCTGTTACCACCTCCAGGCTCTGTCATTGTGCCTCCCTATGGTCTCCTCATGCTGCTACCACCTCCAGGCTCTGTCATTGTGCCGCCATATGGTCTCATCATGCTGCTACCACCTCCAGGCTCTGTCATTGTGCCGCCATGTGATCTCCTCATGCTACTGGGACATTAAATTTGTTAATCTCTTCAAAATCTTCAATTGACATTTAAAAATTCTCTTTAATCTCTTCAATTGTGAGGCCCTATGGTCTCGTCAGGCTGCTTCTACATCCAGGCTCCAAGGAAACTGGTTGGAGCAATAAAAATAAACATTAGCATGGCACACGTGTTCAATCTGGTTGTCAAGAAGTTCCTTAAAGGAAAACTGGCAGCTTGCTCCACCCGCACTAACCAGCAGTACTGGCTGGTAGTGCAGGGACGCTGATCAGTTTGATGCTTAGCGTGCCCGCATCTGCCCTGCTGTTCAGCCGTAATCTTCTATTTTCAGTATATGCCAATTTGTTGCTAACTGGCACACTGACGTGAGCGTTTTTGGCCGCAGCGCCGCCCAGCTCATCAATATTCCTCCCCTCCCTCCACCTCTCCCTCTTCATCATAGAGCGGGGAGAAGAGGGAGAGGCAGAGGGAGGGGAGGAATATTGATGAGCTGGGCGGCGCTGTGGCCAAAAACGTTGACGTCAGTCTACCAATATTGCCGCCATATGATTTCATGCTGCTGGTGGCACATTAAACTCGTTACTCTCTTTAAACTCTTCATTTGACATCTCAAATATCTCTTTAATCTCTTCAATTGTGATGCCACATGGTCTCCCGACCCTGCTGTCACATCCAAACTCTGCGGCAGTGATTCTAATAGCGATGCCTGTAATCTGCATGTCATACTGAATATCAGTATTATTTCACTACCCCAGCACACTCACTATGCATGTTGTGGCAAGGCAAAGTGTTCTACACCTCTATTGAGGCTCTCTGTAGTCCGGAAATAGCCATTTTTAATAGTGATCTTCCTCAAATTAAAATCGAATCAAACCAAATTTTTTCGGAAAATTCGGTAAATTTGCCAAATTGTTGTAACTAGAAAAGGCTGGGCCCCATAGTTTTTAACAAATACCACCCCCACCCCCCTCCTCCAAATCACACAAGCATCAGAACATTGGGAAATTACCAGTTAAAGGGGTATTCCAGGCAAAAACTTTCTTTTATATATCAACTGGCTCCGGAAAGTTAAACAGATTTGTAAATTACTTCTATAAAAAAATATTAATCTTTACAATAGTTATTAGCTTCTGAAGTTTTCTAACTGCTCAATGATGATGTCACGTCACGGGAGCTGTGCATGATGGGAGAATATCCCTTGCATGATGGGAGAATATCCCCATAGGAGTTGGACAGCTCCCGGGACATGAGTCATCAGAAAGCAGTTAGACAGAAACCAGCAACTCAACTTCAGAAGCTAATAACTATTGGAAGGATTAAGATTTTTTAATAGAAGTAATTTACAAATCTGTTTAACTTTCCGGAGCCAGTTGATATATATATATATAAAAAAAGTTTTTGCCTGGAATACCCCTTTAACCCCTTAAGGACCGGAGGTTTTTCCGTTTTTGCATTTTCGTTTTTTGCTCCTTGCCTTTAAAAAATCATAACTCTTTCAAATTTACACCTAAAAATCCATATGATGGCTTATTTTTTGCGCCACCAATTCTACTTTGTAATTACGTCAGTCATTTTGCCCAAAAATCTATGGTGAAGCGGGAAAAAAAATCATTGTGCGACAAAATTGAAAAAAAAAAACGCTGTTTTGTAACTTTTGGGGGCTTCCGTTTCTACGTAGTACATTTTTCGGTAAAAATGACACCTGATATGTATTCTGTAGGTCCATACGATTAAAATGATACCCTACTTATATAGGTTTGATTTTGTCGGACTTCTGGAAAAAATCATAACTACATGCAGGAAAATTAATACGTTTAAAATTGTCATCTTCTGACCCCTATAACTTTTTTATTTTTCCGTGTATGGGGCGGTATGAGGGCTCATTTTTTGCGCCGTGATCTGAAGTTTTTAACGGTACCATTTTTGCATTGATAGGACTTATTGATCTAAAAAGTGATATAAAAAGTGACCAAAAATGCACTATTTTGGACTTTGGAATTTTTTTGCGCGCACGCCATTGACCGAGCGGTTTAATTAATGATATATTTTTATAATTCGGACATTTCCGCACGCGGTGATACCACATATGTTTATTTTTATTTTTATTTACACTGTGTTTTTTTTTTTATTGGAAAAGGGGGGTGATTCAAACTTTTAATAGGGGAGGAGTTAAATGATCTTTATTCACTTTTTTTTTTCACTTTTTTTTTGCAGTGTTATAGGTCCCATAGGGACCTATAACACTGCACACACTGATCTTCTATGTTGATCACTGGTTTCTCATAAGAAACCAGTGATCAACGATTCTGCCGCATGACTGCTCATGCCTGGATCTCAGGCACTGAGCAGTCATTCGGCGATCGGACAGCGAGGAGGCAGGTAGGGGCCCTCCCGCTGTCCTGTCAGCTGTTCGGGATGCCGCGATTAGCCGCGGCTATCCCGAACAGCCCGACTGAGCTAGCCGGGATGCTTTCGGTTTCACTTTAGACGCGGCGTTCAACTTTGAACGCCGCGTCTAAAGGGTTAATAGCGCGCGGCACAGCGATCAATGCCGCGCGCTATTAGCCACGGGTCCCGGCCGTTGTTAGAGGCCGGGCCCGACCCGCTATGACGCGGGGCCACGCCGTGGCCCCGCGTTATAGATCGGGAGTGGACACATGACGTTCCAGTACGTCATGTGTCCTTAAGGGGTTAAGGCCTAAATACAGCACATCTGCAGCGCTTTGTCCCTTGATATACTGTATAATAAAAATTAGCAGTGGGGCCTACAGATAATATACTTTTAAAAAAATGTCAATCTATATATTCTGTTACAAAAAAACCCCCACTATAACATGACCGATATTACCAATAATACCAGTATATAAGGAGTAATATTATCACTATTCATATTACCATCATACTGTTACTGACCAAATCCTAAATACTCAGACCAATATTACCAATAATACCAGTATACAAGGAGGAATATTATGACTATACATATTACCATTACACTGTTACTGACCAAATTCTGTATACTGAGCCCAATATTACTAATAATAGCAGTATACAAGGAGGAATATTATCACCATACATATTACCATCATACTGTTACTGACCAAATCCTGTTTACTGAGACCAATATAACCAATAATACCTGTATTCACGGAGGACTGTTATCACCATACATATTACCATTATACTGTTACTGACCAAATACTGTATACTGAGGCCAATATTACTAATATTACCAGTTAACATGGATGAATATTATCACCATACATTTATTATTATTATTGTTGTTTTATTCTCATACTGGTCATTTATTAACGTGCAACTTTTGAGCTTTTTGCCTTTGCGCCATGCTAGTTTGCACCAGGTGCAGCTGGTCACAATTTATCAGGATGCCTGTCCCTTTTGATAAATGCCTAATGCGGAGAGAACTGGTCCCAGTTGGAGTGGCCATTGCGCAAAAGTGTGCCTTTTTTGCAAAAGTTCCTTGTCATAAATCAGTGTGTAAACGACGCCCTCTGGATTTGCTGGAGCAGAATGCCATATGTATGCTGGCAAAAGTCGCAAATGTTCTGTGCCATAACTTTGCAAATATATAGGACGATTTGGACCTTAATAAATGACCCCTGAATTGTTCACCTGCTGCCTAATACATGTGCAGCAGAGTTAACAGTCAGAGTCATCGCACCTTTACTAGATGCATTAACGTACCAAGCCTGACTATTAGCTCTGCTACATCAGAGGGCTATATCCCATTCTTGACTGGTGGTTATGCTATGACTTATTGGTGTGTGTCTAAACTACTCAGTTTTTGTTCATCTCATACTTCCTGTTGTCTACCCTGTGAAGAATTCATGGAGCCCATGAGAATGAGAAACAAAGATAATAATAATTGTAACAACAACAAAATAGTAATTATTATTAGTAGCAGAAGTAGTAGTAATAATAATAATAATATTGTATCATTCTAATAGTAATAATTATAATTAGTATTCTTAAGCTGGTATAAATAGAGAAACGCTTTGCTGCCACATCCCCCACCAGTGACCTTGCAGTAATGAGAGAACCATCAGTATTGCTGGAATTATAAATTGCTTCTAGACTTTTGCTTTCTACAACCATCTGCCTGAAGACAAAACACATGGTACTGCACCTCTATGATTTCTTCCGTGTTCTTTGTATATTTAATTATTAACCTTTTTTTTTTATGTTTTAAAAACAATGTATTTTGTACTATGTAACAAGCTCAATACATAAGATCTAGTTATTATAAGTACTAGAGGCCTGTAGCAATACTGCAGTGCAACACTCCATGTGTAATGTAACATATAACTGCATACAAAACAATCACCTGCTATGTGTTCTAGTCTTCTACAGTAAGTGCACGACACATGAAAGTCTATCAAAAAGACTATTATACTACTATTATACTACTTATCAAAGGTCCAATAGGTGTAATCCTGTGCAGATTTGAAGCTGTGTTCAGTCAATTAGTTTTAATTCAACTCTGCAATATAAACTCTACAGCTTCAAATCCTGCATATGAGATATGTGCCCAGATACTGTATGTGTGAATAGGGCCTAAAGAGGTATTCCAGAGTATTAATTTTTTTAGCCTATGACCCAACAGTACCAAGTGATAATTTTGTGTACTATGCTTCTATTACTTCCATGTGCCATTTATCCCGTTTTGATGTACAGAACCCACACCCAGGAGTGCAAGTTGTTTTACTGCTGTCTTTGACCTTTCCCAGCATTCCATGTGGCCAGAGACAATATGTTATAAGTCACATGGTGTACAGGGGGCGTGACCATGCTACAGTGGGTGGGTGGATAGCAGGGTGGAAACTATTTTCTGAAATAAAGCTATCCACCCATACACTGCAGCATAGCCACACCTCCTGGACACCATGTGACTTATGACATATTGGAAAATGAAAAGGCAAAAAAGCACCATGTGACCAGCCTTAAAGGGGTATTCCGGGCAAAAACATTTTATCCCCTATCCAAAGGATGGGGGATAAGATGTCTGATCACGAAGGGACCGCTGCTGAGACCCCCCGCGATCTCCCTACAGCACCCGCATAGAATGCGGGTGCTGCAGGGACATCGCGGGGGGTCGCAGCATAGGGGATAGGGGATAAAATGTTTTTGCCCGGAATACCCCTTTAAAAATATAATAAACGAATATATCGAGCATATATTATAACTAGAACTAAAGAAATTCCTAGCCTAGCCCGTAGGTTCACATTTCTGTGACTGTCTACCTCCGAGACTTATCTTGGGTAATACACTCCATTTGTAATGCACCTATGTATATGCATCTCAGGTGCAGACAATGCTTTCTCCTTTCCTTTCAGTATATTTCTCCCATTACACTGATATTCTCCTGTATGTCTTATTTTGCCGGCTGGCTCGGTTTTTATCTTCAGACGCTACAGTATTCCTCCCAGTAGTCTGCCATCTCATCTTTGTTTTTTACCTTGTAAAGGATAAATTGTATCAGGTCTTTTGAGTCCACTGGAAACTCGGCAAACTCAGATAAACTTTTAAGATCAAAGCGCTTGTCAAAAGAAAGTTTTCTTGTCAACTCGGAGGTAAAGCAATCTCGGGCAGGAAATGCAATAAAAAACATGTAAAACACTCATAGCAAAGCTAGTGGCTTGGAAAATATTGATTGACACATAAAAACCTTCCATAAAAACTTATAAGGCATTTTTATTTCAGTATTGTAATAACGACGGAGGCCGATGTGTCTGGGCAGAGCATGGGGAAGATCAGAGCACTGCTTATACTCCTCAGATCAGAATAATCCTGGTTTACATCAAAGAGATACAGGAAAATTCTCACTTATAATGGCCATAAATTGGGAGCTTTTTTTTCCCCAACCCACGATTGTTATCACAGCAGATGAGATCTAATGCTGATGTATATATAGAAAGATCAGAGCACATCTGTCCATTGCAGCCTAAAAAGGAGAGTTTTAGACTATCCATAATGTGACCTCATTTTACCATCCATATCAAAGCCATAATACTCAGACATCCTGCAGTTCTATTGAACAGGACTTGGATCACCTTGGGGTCCTATAATAAACTTTAGTTTCAGACGCAAGGTCCACACATTGCAACTGCAGTTCAGAGGCCACAGAACATTTCCATTACACCCTGTGACGCAACTGCTTGTCTTTGCTGCTCCATGCAATAAAGCATTGTTTGGTTCTGCTACAATTTCTGGATTATTGCAGCTGAAATATCGGACTGAGAACCACACGCTAGGTATGCTGGGAGCACCAGTAGTTGTGCCGTTGATCAGGAACCTGATGGCAACATTACATTAAGGGGTCATACAGTGGATTGCAGTGCCAACTTTGATATTCTCATGTTTGCTGGCCATGTTTTTACTCACCTTTTGTACTGAAAACAAAATTGCAATTTCTGCAACTTTTGGTGGATTTTGTTTTTAGGCAGTGTACTTTATGCATTTATCCAAAGCAATTTTAGAAATAAAAGCTGAGCTGTAACTGGTTGTTATGGGCAAAAATACATTTTGTGTTCTCAGACAGACTAATATATCTGGGCAAATATTCCCTAATAGGGTAAATGGACGCATACCAATAATGACTGTCCTGGCTAGTATCTATAATGACTGTTCTGGTCTGTACCTATAATTACTGTCCAGGCGTGTCCCTAAAATAACTGTCCAGTCATGTACCTATAATAGCTATTCAGGCCTGTACCTCTAATGACTGTCCAGGTGTGTACCTCTAATGACTGTCCAGGCGTGTACCTCTAATGACTGTCCAGACGTGTACCTCTTATGACTGTCCAGGTGTGTACCTATAATGACTGTACAGGTATGTACCTATAATGACTGTCCAGGTGTGTACCTATTATGACTGTCCAGGCGTGTATCTATAATGACTGTCCAGGCGTGTACCTATAATGACTGTCCAGGTGTGTGCCTATTATGACTGTCCAGGTGTGTACCTATAATGACTGTCCAGGCATGTACCTATAATGACTGTCCAGGTATGTACCTATAATGACTGTCCAGGTATGTACCTATAATGACTGTCCAGGTATGTACCTATTATGACTGTCAAGGCTGTTTAATTTACTGGCAACTTCTGATCCATACTTCCATGATTTGAGGAAGCTAAATATAGACTAGTATGGGAGTATGGGACTTCTGGCAAATGCACCTCCAGAGGGCACTAGTCTAACAGTGAGTCACGGAATGAGAAATTGCCACTATATTTAAAAAGTCATTAGAGGTACCCTTTACCAGTAAATCAAGTTATTCACATGCCTCTGAATTACGATGTTTCTCACTAGTAAATGCTAACATTACACCAGCATCTACTGTAATCCAAAAGAAAATAAGTCGGCACCGCCAAACACACACTATATAGTAAAGTCCGCAAGCACATTCGGCAATCCGCCAATCCGATACTCCGGAAAATTCACATGAGCCAAGGAGGGCGACTAGATGGTGCGCTTCCCGAGATAATCAACAGTTATAAGATGTGGACAAGAAAGATTGGGAACGCACACACCCGCGTCAGAATTCACTGATGAAAAAATCAAGCCGGTATCTCAGCGGTATCAAGGCTCCTAGCACGGGAGAGCAGCGGTGTGTGGGGGAGTCATCAGACGCTGGCCACGGACTGTATCACACCCTCCGGTGCTTTGTCAGAGTGCGTTATCAATCTTTCTTGTCCACATCTTACACCAGCATCTTTTATCTTTATGTACTTCAAAGCATTTGTCTACTTTCTGATATCATTACTTTGCATTACTTATCTAGCACTAGGCCCCAAGAACGGTCTATATTTTACTTCAAAGTCACATCCCCAATTTTGAAGACTTCTGAGCTGAATATCTAGACATTAATAACACAGATATTGGACTGTATTTCCCGAATTGAGCACCCCACACTGGTATCTTTCATGTATGGGAATAAGGTCATTCACCTGCATTAGTGCTGTGGATATTTAGCCGTGCTGAGCGCTGTTTCTAATTGCTGAAATTAATAACACAGTTTCCTACATTGGACTTTATTTCAAAAGTGCTGAAGTAAAATGTGCCAAATATAAAGGAAAGAAATAATATATTTGGAGCATCTTTGACTGCCTGAACACCGCAAAATAACAATACCACTGCTTTAAAAGATTAAACAGAAATACAGTGGGGATCAAAAGTTTGGGCGCCCCAGGTAAAAATTTGTATTAATGTGCATAAAGAAGCCAAGGAAAGATGGAAAAATCTCCAAAAGGCATCAAATTACAGATTAGACATTCTTATAATATGTCAGCAAAAGTTAGATTTTATTTCCATCATTTACACTTTCAATATAACAGAAAACAAAAAAATTGCATCTGCAAAAGTTTGGGCACCCTGCAGAATTTATAGCATGCACTGCCCCCTTTGTAAAGCTGAGACCTGCCAGTGTCTTGGATTATTCTCAATCATTATCTGGGAAGACCAGGTGATGTCAATCTCAAAGGTTTTAAATGCCCAGACTCATCTGACCTTGCCCCAACAATCAGCACCATGGATTCTTCTAAGCAGTTGTCTAGAACTTTGAAACTGAAAATAGTTGACGCTCTCAAAGCTGGAGTAGGCTATAAGAAGATAGCAAAACGTTTTCAGATGTCAATATCCTCTGTTCGGAATGTAATTAAGAAATGGCAGTCATCAGGTACAGTGGATGTTAAAGCAAGATCTGGAAGACCAAGAAAATATCAGACAGAACAGCTCGCAGGATTGTGAGAAAAACTGTTCAAAACCCACGTTTGACTGCATAATCCCTCCAGAAAGATTTGGCAGACACTGGAGTTGTGGTACACTATTCCACTCTATAGATATACTTTTACAAATATGGTCTTCATGGAAGAGTCATCAGAAGAAAACCTCTTCTACGTCCTCACCACAAAAATCAGCATTTGAACTTTGCGAATGAACATATAGACAATCCTGATGCATTTTGGAAACAAGTTATGTGGACCGATGTGGTTAAAATTGAACTTTTTGGCCAGTGGCACAGGGAACATCTCACGAGAAGAAGGAAAAATGGATTCAATAAAATTTCAGCAAATTTTGAATGCTAACTTGATGCCATCTGTGAAAAAGCTGAAGTTATAGAGAGGACGGCTTCTACAAATGCATAATGATCCTAAACACACCTCAAAATCCACGGGGGATTACATCAAGAGGCGTAAACTGAAGGCTTTGCCATGGCCTTCACAATCTCCTGAGCTCAACATAATTGAAAATCTATGGATAGACCTTAAAAGAGCAGTGTGTGAAAAACAGCCCAGAAATCTCAAAGAACTGGAAGACTTTTGTAAGGAAGAATGGGCAAAGATACCTCAAACAAGAATTGAAAGACTCTTGGCTGGCTACAAAAATTGGTTACAAGCTGTGATACTTGCCAAAGGGGGCAGTACAAGATATTAACTCTGCAGGGTGCCCAAACTTTTGCAGACACCATTTTTTTCTGTTATTTTGAAAGTGTAAATGATGGAAATAAAATCTAACTTTTGTCGACATATTATAAGAATGTCTAATCTGTAATTTGATGCCTTTTGAAGATTTTTCCATCTTTCCTTGGCTTCTTTATGCACATTAATACAAATTTTTACCTGGGGTGCCCAAACTTTTCATCCCCACTGTACAATGACAGTGCTTGGCCAAAACTTTTTAGCTACTACAACCATTTAACCATCTAAAAGAATGCAAAAATATTTGTAGGGACATAGGGGAAGATTTATCAAAACCTGTGCAAAGGAAACGTTGCACATAGCAGCCAATCAGATCACTTCTTTCATTTTACTGAAGCCTTGTTAAAAATAAAAGAAGTGATCTGATTGGTTGCTATGGGCAACTCAGCAACTTTTCCTCTGGACAGGTTTTGATAAATCTCCCCCATAGACTTACATGAACATAAAAACAATAATGTTAAAAATGCATTCACAATTTGTCTGCGATTTTGCAGACACAGTTTTACAAATAAAAAACACCTGGAAATACACTGTGTGAACATAGCCAAGACTTTTTTGGGCATACCATGGTCTCAGAGCCTTTCGATTCAGTATCAAATAAGGTAATGACCATGGTAATATATATATATATATATAAAGAGCAAAATCATCGGTAGTTGCAGTATCTTGTAATACCTTTTTTATTGGACTAACAAGATTTTGTAGAGACAAGCTTTCGGGATTCCTCCCTTTATCAAGTCATAAGCATTTCTGAGCTCACAAGGAGAAAACACAGGTTCTATCTCACAAAATATGCAGGGGTTAAAACAACATTAGTGGAGAATGGACATTAAGTTGGGCCATAAATTGTATAGCAATAGGACGATAGATACAGATAAGGATGAGGAGGGGGGGGGGGGGGGGCTGGAGAGCAGAGGTGAGAATAGTGGTTACACTGGACAGACAATTATACTATAGAGCCATAGACTGAAGATAAGACTAGACAGGGGAGGGGGAGCAGGGGTGTAATGGTGTTAGAGCAGGGAGAGGGTAGAGAGTTTAGCAAAGGTTATAGGAAATTTTGATAATGGGATAAGAAGCTTAAATCCACATTAAGTCCTCTGTTCTTGGAGTCATAAAGAACTATCATTTTGGCTTCAAATGTCTTTCTTTCCTGGGTGTTCTTGAAGTTTCCTTTCAGGATCTTGATTTTGAGGTCCTGTAGGGAGTGACCTGTTTGAGTGAAGTGGTGTCCAACTGGGGTGCAATAGTCCTTTTCTCTATGGTTGTTGATGGACGATCTGTGGAGGTTCATCCTTTTGTTGAGTGGCTGACTGGTCTCACCAATGTAACATCCCAGGTCACACTTGGTGCATTGTATCATGTAGACTACATTCTCTGTGGTGCAGGAGTATTGTCCCTTGATGTTGTATGTGTTGTTGTGGGAGGCCTCAGAATTTGTGCAGATGTGTTGACAGAGTTTACAGCGCGGTTTGGCGCAGGGTTTGGTCCCATTGTCTGTATCTGATGTGTCTGTGGGTAGTTTCCTATTGACCATATATATATATACTGCATAAAGTTACATATACTGCATAAAGTTACATAAAGTTACATACAGATATATATATATATTTATATATATATACTGCATAAAGTTACAATTATAGTGTAAAATGGGACTTTTGGAATCAAAGCCCTATTGATATGTCAATTCTTGAAGCAGAAAACAAACATTCTTCAGGCTTATCCCTGCTTGATCAGTAATACCCTCTCAAAAAAACAACAACAAAGGGGTACTCTTTCCACATGAAAAAAAAAAAGTTCAGTGTTCAGAAGTGAAAAGCATTCTTTACCAAAAGAACTTTGAATCAGTGGAACAGTATACCTCAGGAACTAATTTTGAAAAAGTTTGAAGTCTTCAAAAAGGCTTATTCAAATACTTTTACATACGCATTAATGTTATTTTGTTCTAAATGTAGAATACTAGTCTAAGATCTCCCCTCCCTTGGTTGAATGTGACAAAACTCAATGTGTGTGTGTATGTATGTGTGTATGTTCCAGCATCACGTCCTAATGACTGAAGATATTAACATAAAACTTGGCACACATGTTACTTATATGTCAGCAACAAACATAGGATAGGTGATTTAACCCTTACTCACTCCCATTTGCCAGAGGCGGGGCTTATGTTTAAAGTCCCATGCAAGTCAATGGGAAATATATGTTACTGCATAACTTCCAAACGGCTGGAGATATTTCGATAATACTTGGTCACATGTTACTTATATGTCCACTTAAAATATAGGATAGTTAATTTAACCCTTAACTACCCCCATTTGTGAGGGTCAGTTTTTTTTTTTAAAGTCCCATGCAAATAAATGGGAAATGTATGTTCCCATATCATTTCCGTACGGCTGGAGCTATTTCATTACCTGGTACACATATTAAGAGTCGGGATATGAGGACAGGATGGGAGGTCAGGATAGGAGGTCGAGATGGGAGGTCGGGATAGGAGGATGATATATGAGGACGGGATAGGAGGTCGGGATAGGAGGACAAGATAGGAGGACGGGATATGAGGACGGGATAGGAGGTCTGGATAGGAGGTTGGGATAGGAGGTCGAGATAGGAGATCCGGATAGGAGGTCAAGATAGGAGGTCGAGATATGAGGACAGGAAAGGAGGTCGGGATAGGAGGACGGGATAGGAGGTCAGGATAGGAGGTCGAGATAGGAGGATGGGATAGGAGGTCGAGATAGGAGGTTGAGATATGAGGACGGGAAAGGAGGTCTGGATAGAAGGTTGGGATAGGAGGACGGGATAGGAGGTTGAGATAGGAGGTTGAGATAGGAGGCCGAGATAACGATATGAGGACAGGATAGGAGATAGGGATAGGAGGTCGAGATAGGAGGACGGGATAGGAGGTCAGAATAGGAGGCCGGGATAGGAGGTCAGGATAGGAGGATGGGATAGGAGGTCGGGATAGGAGGTCGAGATAGGAGGACGGGATAGGAGGACGGGATAGGAGGATGGGATAGGAGGTCAAGATAGGAGGTCGAGATAGGAGGTCAAAATAGGAGGACGGGAAAGGAGGATGGGATAGGAGATCAGGATAAGAGGTTGAGATAGGAGGACGGGATAGGAGGACGGGATAGGAGGTCGGGATAGGAGGTCGAGATAGGAGGACAAGATAGGAGGATGGGATAGGACGGGATAGGAGGACGAGATAGGAGGTCGAGATAGGAGGACGGGATGGGAGGTCAGGATAGGAGGACGGTATAGGAGGACGGGATAGGAGGACGAGATAGGAGGTCGGGTTAGGAGGACGGGATAGGGGGTTGGGATATGACAACAATATATGAGGATGGGATGTGAAGTCAAAAGCTTCCTCCTTTGTTTATTTTCCTTCCCAACAAGGATTAGGAAGGAAAAACCGGGCAACGCCGGGTACTCAGCTAGTACTTACTATATAACTATGTATCTATGATCTCCATTTTACCTTTTTTGGCAAATATAACCATGAAATGTTTGATTTTTGTCCGTTCTATAACATACAATTCAAGCTACTCAAAAATTATTTTCCAATTTCCATGTGCCTCTCCTAAATATTATTAAAAACTTGCCACTAAGTACTTTTCACAATGTTATTGAACCATTGCTAATCAGTCTGTACTATTAATTAAAACTTAATGACCTGTATCTTTCTGTCATTAACAATGTGTGACTTATAACTACAAAGGAATGTAAATTAGCAATGCTGAATCACTGGAAGTCTGTGTATACTAAAAGAAAAGATTAAAATGAAACTGAAAAAAGCTTCAACCTCCCCATTAATTTCTCCATTTCTGACAGAACAGGCTGTCATTGAATAAAAAACAAACTTGCATCTAATGGAAATGTTTGTTCTTTATTAAAAATCAAGGACATTTTATGGGTCCATTTGTCCATTACTCATGCATGAACTTTCTACCTTATTTACACTTAAAGAGATATTGTCACTAACAAAATATTGGTATGTTACCGACATAGTAATTTTAACACTATCTCTAATACAGTATACGTGAGTCCACCCCTCACATTATATACAATATCTCCCATAAATGAGTCTCCTCCTCACAATATATGCAGTATCTCACATACGTGAGTCCACCCCTCACATGATATCCAGTATCTCCCATAAATGAGTCCACTCCTCACAATATACCGTATTTATCGGCGTATAACACACACTTTTAAAACTTAAATTTAAGGCAAAAAGTCTGCCTGCGTGTTATACGCCAATAAGTCTTCTGGTCACTGATTTAAAGCGGCGCAGCAGCGTCTGCTTGTTAAGTATTAACAGCACGGCCGCGGCCACTTTAAATCAGTGACCAGCAGCATCTCCTCCCCGCTCTGTCACTTGTTTTCTCCCGCACTATCCACAGGTACTGGTGTGGTGGATAGTGCGGGAGACGCTGATTAAAATGAGCCCTACCTTGTCCGGATCTGCCCTACCTTTTTAATCAGCGTCTCCCGCACAATCCACCAGTACCTGTGAATCGTGCGGGAGACAAGTGAGTTTTACTTTTCATTCCCCCTCCCTCCCTCCCCCCTCCCTCATCATTCCCCCTTTCCCAGCTTTTTATAGTTTTGTTTGTTTTCCTTACCTGTCTGCGCTTCGGCAGGTCAGGTCAGGCGGAGGGTCTTGCGGGGTCAGTGAAGCAGATGAGTTACGACCTCTGCCGGCTTCTCTGTGCTGCATCATTCACGTCACTTTACATTTCCTGTAGTCGCTGCCGAAAAGTGACATCCGTGATGCCGCACAGAGAAGCCGGGAGAGGACATAACTCATCTGCTTCACTGACCCCGCAAGACAGCCAAAGCGCAGACAAGTAAGGAAAGGGGAAGAGTGGTCTTCAACCTGCGGTCCTCCAGATGTTGCAAAACTACAACTCCCAGCATGCCCGGACAGCAGTTTTTTGCCCGGACAGCATTTTTTAAAAATTATTTATCGTTTTTTTTACGCTATTTTGTATTACTATGGGGAAAAGGGGTGATTTAAAACTCAATTTTTTTTTACCTTTAAAAAAAAAAAGGATTTTTACATTTATTTTACACTTTTTTAGTCCCCATAGGGGACTATTTATAGCAATTATTAGATTGCTAATACTGTTCAGTGCTATGCATAGGACTGATCAGTATTATTGGCGATCTTCTGCTCTGGTCTGCTGGAAGGCAGATCAGTGCAGAAGACCCCGGGACACATACGGAGGTAGGAGAGGGGACCTCTGGTCGCCATCTTGGCTGATCTGACCCCGCGGCAGTGCCGCATGTGAACAGATAAGTGCCACACTGCAGCAGATGCCGTGATCTGTATTGATCACGGCACCTGAGGGTTAATGGCAGACATAAGCGCGATCGCTGATTTCCGCCATTACCGGCGGGTCCGCGGCTGCTAACACTGCCGGGACCCGCCGAGAATGAAGCGTCTGCAGCTCCTTTGCTCTTGTCACAGCCATGCCATAAATGTATGGCGCTGTGCGCTAAGTGATGCTATGCAGCGCGGTACATTTACGGTGCATGTCCTTAAAGGGGTACTCCGGCGCTTAGACATCTTATCCCCTATCCAAAGGATAGGGGATAAGATGCCTGATAGCGGGGGTCCCGCCGCTGGGACTGATTTTAACTGGGGTGCTGCATGCAAGATCATGGTGGTCCCCAGCGGCGGGACCCTCGCGATCAGGCATCTTATCCCCTATGCTTTGGATAGGGGATAAGATGTCTAAGCGCCGGAGAACCCCTTTAAGGGGTTTAAAAAGCATTGGGGTAAAACACCAGCCGGTAATTACTTTTGCCTGGACTTTCACAGTATCTAGGACCTTGACAGATTAACAGGTAAAAAATAGTACACTATTTAGATGTAGGTATGTGGTATGCACTTATGAGGGCAGAAAAATGCTCTACAGTACACTTAAAAAAGTATCTGAGTACAACACTATATGGTGAGTACTTTTGCCTGGACTTTCACAGTATCTAGGCCCTTGACAGATTAACAGGTACAAAATAGAACACTACTTAGATGTACGTATGTGGTATGCACTTATGAGGGCAGACAAATGAGCTACAGTATGCTTAACCCTTTAAGGACCAAGCCCGTTTTGACCTTAGGGCAAGGCCAATTTTATTTTTGCGTTTTCATTTTTTCCTCCTCGCCTTCTAAAATCAATAACTCTTTTATATTCCCATCTACAGACCCATATAAGGGCTTGTTTTTTGCGTGACCAATTGTACTTTGTAATGAAACTTCTAATTTTACCATAAAATGTTCAATTCAAAAAAACTTCACGAATATAACGAATATTCGAATTTCCTCATATTCACAAAATATCGCAAATTTGAATATGGCATATGCAGCTCATCACTAAATTTTAATGAAAAACACAACATTGCACATTTTGGATGATTTAATTTTCACACTGTACACTTCACGGTAGAAATGACATGTGTTCTTTATTCTGTGGGTCAATACGATTAAAATGATACCCATGGCTAGATACTTTTATATTTTTGTACCGCTTAAAAAAAATCTAAAACTTTTTATACAAAATCAGTAATCTAAAATCGCCCTAATTTGACCACCTATAACTTTTTCATTTTTATGTATATAGGGCGGTATGAGGGCTCATTTTTTGTGCCATCATCTGTACTTTTTCTATTTGCATTGATACCACATTTGCATATACAAAACTTTTAGATCATTTTTTATTAATTAAAAAAAAAAAAATGTGACAAAAAAAGCAGCATTTTTGGATATTTTTTTATTTTTACGTTTACGCCGTTCACCGTACGGGATCATTAACATTATATGATATATATGATAGTTTGGACATTTACGCGCGCAGGGATACCAAATATGTTTATAAAAAAATTATTAGGTGAGGGGACTATCTATAGCAATCATTTTATTGCTAATACTGTTCAGTGCTATGTAAAGGACATAGAACTGATCAGCATTATCTTCTGGTCTGGTCTGCTCGATCTCAAACCAGAGCAGGAGACGCCGGGACACGGACGGCGGCAGGTGAGGGGACCTCCGTCTGCCATTACAGATGATCGGATTGCTGCGGCAATATCCGATAATCAATTTTAACTTGCGCATTGCTGCAGATGCCGTGATCTGTACTGACATTGCGGATGTCGGCCATTACCAGTGGGTCCCTGGCTGCTGATAGCAGCCGGAACCTGCCGTGTATGACGCGAGCATCGCTCCGATGCTCACGGTCATACACAGGACGTAAATGTACGTCCTGGTGCGCGAAGTACCACCAAACCAGGACGTACATTTACGTCCGTGGTCGTTAAGGGGTTAATAAACGTATTGGAGTAAAACACCAGCTGGTGCTTACTTTTGGCTGTCCTTTTACAGTATGTAGGTCCTTGACAGATTAACAGGTACAAAATAGTACACCACTTAGATGTAAGTATGTGGTATGCACTGATGAGGGCAGCAAAATTCTCAACAGTACGCTTAAAAACGTATCGGAGTAAAACACCAGCCGGTGATTACTTTTGGCCGTCCTTTAATAGTATTTAGGCCCTTGACAGATTAACAGGTACAAAATAGGACACCACTTAGAAGTAGGTATGTGGTATGCACTTATGAGGGCAGAAAAATACGCTACTCCAGGCTGTGTCATTCAGCCACTATATGCTGCCGCCAACTCCACGCTGTGTCATTCAGGCACTACATGGTCTTCTCATGCTGCTGCAACCTCCACGCTGTGTCATTTAGCCACTACATGGTCTCCTCATGTTGCCGCCAACTCCAGGCTGTGTCAATTAGGCACTAATGTACTCCTCATGCTGCCGCCACTTCTACGTTTTGTCATTCAGCCACTACATGGTCTTCTTATGCTGCTGGGACATTACCTAAAAAAAATTATAGTAGCACTAGCTACCATAAATCTTCAATTAAAATTTGAAAATGTATCTTTTAATCTTAGGGATTGTGAGGCCCTATGGTCTCATCATGCTGCTGGGAAATTACCTAAAAATGTTATGGTAGCACTAGCTACCAAAAATCTTCAAATAAAATTAGAAAATGTATCTTTTAATCTTAGGGTTTGTGAGGCCCAATGGTCTCATCATGCTGCTGGGACATTACCTAAAAAAAATTATAGTAGCACTAGCTACCAAAATCTTCAATTAAATTTGAAAATGTATATTTTAATCTTAGGGATTCTGAGGCCCTATGGTCTCATCATGCTGCTGGGACATTACCTACATTTTTTATAGTAGCACTAGCCACCAAAAATCTTCAATTAAAATTTGAAAATGCATCTTTTAATCTTTGGAATTGTGAAGCCCTATGTTCTCGTCATGCTGCTGCCACCTCCAGGCTGTGTCATTGTGCCACCATATGGTCTCCTTATGCTGTTGGCACCTTAGATTAAACTTTAAAAATGTACATGTATCTAAAATCTTCAATTAAAATTTTACAAAATATCTTTAATATTTTCTATTGTGAGGCCCTATGGTCTCGCCGGGCTGCTGCCACCTCTAGGCTCTGTCATTGTACCACCATGTGACTCCTTGTTAGATTGGGTTTTGTGATCATACAGTATTAATTCAAAGTAAACACCGGGACATTAAACTTGGGAATCTAATAAAATTCTTACATTTAAAAAAATCAACGTAATCTTTTCAAGACTGAGGCTCTATGGTCATTGACGTCATATATTACCTGTGGAAATACCACAAGAATCCAATGAAACAGCTTGGAGGAATAAAAATGAACCATAACTGACTAAATTAAACATTCCCACTTTCACAGTCAGGGGGGTGCTTAGAGGCAGGGGCTAGAAAAGGTGGTATCTCGCCTGGCGAAGAACCGCCAGCTCGATGCTCACCAGAATGGGGACTCAAAAATTTCAAATAAATTCTAATTAACCCCTTCCCGACCTATGACATACCTGTACGTCATGGGTGGCAAGGTGTTCCCGACCCATGACATACAGGTACGTCATGGACATTACTGCCGCTACTCACGGCATCCCGCAGCGCCCGGAAAGATGGTGGCTATCACTGATAGCCAGCCATCTTACCGTGCGACCACGGGGGGTTTCGTCCCCCACCCCCCCCAGCGATCGCTGCTATCAGCTGGTCAAATCTGACTAGCTGATAGCAGCGTTTCGCTATAAGAATACTTAGCAGCGCGGTGTGTGAGTCCCGATCACGGGGATCGGGACACACACCGCTCTGCTAAGTGTCCCTGACCTGTCCCCCGGCGTCACTTACCCGTCGGAGCGGTGTCCCGAGCGGTCCCGGCATCCTCCGTGCGGTCCCAGCGTCCTCCGTGCGGTCCCGGCTGCGCTGTGTCCCGGAGGTGAGTTTCCGGCAGCAGTGCGGCATCTTCATTGGCAGCAGTGAGATCGCCGTAAAGCGATCTCACTGCTGCCTCTGAGAGTTTCAAAACTGCAACTCCCAGCATGCCCAGAAAGCCTTTGGCTTTCTGGGCATGCTGGGAGTTGTAGTTTTGCAACATCTGGAGGTCCACAGTTTGGAGACCACTGTATAATGGTCTCCAATCTGTGCTCTTCCAGATGTTGCAAAACTACAAATCTCAGCATGCTCAGTCTGTCCAGGCATGCTGGGAGTTGTAGTTCTCTAACATCTGGAAGAGCACAGATTGGAGACCATTATACAGTGGTCTCCAAACTGTGGACCTCCAAATGTTGCAAAACTACAACTCCCAGCATGCCCAGACTGCCCAAGCATGCTGGAAGTTGTAGTTCGGCAACATCTGATCCTTCAGATATTGCCGAACTACAACTTCCAGCATGCCTTGGCAGTCTGGGCATGCTGGGAGTTGTAGTTTTGCAACAACTGGAGGCACACTAGTTGGGAAACATTGTCCGTTTCCTACCTCAGTGCCTCCAGCTGTTGCAATTGTTGCAAAACTATAACTCCCAGCATGCACTGACAGACCATGCATGCTGGGAGTTGTAGTCTTGCAACAGCTGGAGGCACACTGGTTTGTAAACACTAAGTTTGGTTGCAAAACACTTGAAAGTTTATTACTTAACTTAGTGTTTCCAAACCAGTGTTCCTCCAGCTGTTGCAAAACTACAAGTCCCAGCATGCACGGACAGCCAAAGGGCATGCTCGGAGTTTGCAACAGCTGGATGTTTGCCCCCTCCCCCCAACGTGAATGTACAGAGTACACTCACATGGGCGGAGGTTTACAGTGAGTGCTGCAAGTTTGAGATGGCGCAAATTTTGCGCTGCAGCTCAAACTTCCAGCGGCAAACTTGCTGTGAACCTCTGCCCATGTGACTGTACCCTAAAAACACTACACTACACTGACACTAACCTAAAATAAAAAGTAAAAAACACTACATATACACATACCCCTACACAGCCCCCCTCCCCCCAAAAAATGAAAAACGTCTGGTACGCTACTGTTTCCAAAACGGAGCCTCCAGCTGTTGCAAAATAATAACTCCCAGTATTGCCGGACAGCCATTGACTGTCCAGGCATTCTGGGAGTTTTGCAACAGCTGGAGGCACCCTGTTTGGGAATCACTGGCGTAGAATACCCCTATGTCCACCCCTATGCAAATCCCTAATTCAGGCCTCAAATGCGCATGGCGCTCTCTCACTTTGGAGCCCTGTCGTATTTCAGGGCAACAGTTTTGGGACACATATGGGGTATCGCCGTACTCGGGAGAAATTGCCTTACAAATTTTGGGGGGCTTTTTCTTCTTTAACCCCTTATGAAAAGGTGAAGTTGGGGTCTACACCAGCATGTTAGTGTAAAAAAATAAATTTTTTACACTGACATGCTAGTGTTGCCCTATACTTTTCATTTTCACAAGAGGTAAAAGGGAAAAAAGACCCTCTAAATTTGTAACGCAATTTCTCCTGAGTACGGAGATACCCCATATGTGGGCGCAAAGTGCTCTGGGGGCGCACAACAAGGCCCAGAAGGGAGAGTGCACCATGTACATTTGAGGCGATTTGCACAGGGGTGGCTGATTGTTACAGCAGTTCTGACAAACGCAAAACAATAAATATCCACATGTGACCCCATTTTGGAAACTACACCCCTCACGGAATGTAATAAGGGGTGCAGTGAGCATTTACACCCCACTGGTGTATGACAGATTTTTGGAACAGTGGTCTGTGAAAATGAAAAATAAAATTTTTGATTTGCACAGTCAACTGTTTCAAATATCTGTCAAACGCCAGTGGGGTGTAAATACTCACTGCACCCCTTATTAAATTCCATGAGGGGTATAGTTTCCAAAATGGGGTCACATGTGGGGGGGTCCACTGTTCTGGCACCATAGGGGCTTCCTAAATGGGACATGCCCCCCCAAAACCCTTTCAGAAAAACTCACTCTCCAAAATCCCATTGTCGCTCCTTCCCTTCTGAGCCCTCTACTGCGCCCGCCGAACACTTGACATACGCATATGAGGTATTTCCTTACTCAAGAGAAATTGGGTTACCAATTTTAGGGTGATTTCTCTCCTTTTACCCCTTGTAAAAATTCAAAAATTGGGTCTACAAGAAAATGCGAGTGGAAAAAATGAAGATTTAGAATTTTCTCCTTCACTTTGCTGCTATTCCTGTGAAACACCTAAAGGGTTAAAACACTTACTGAATGATTTATGGGGTATTTCTAATATGAAGATCCTTAAAATCCACTTCCAACCTGAACTGGGCCCTGAAAAATTACGATTTTGAAAATCTTGAGAAAAATTGGAAAATTACTGCGGAACTTTGAAGCCCTCTGGTGTCTTCCAAAAGTAAAAACTTGTCAATTTTTTAATGCAAACATAAAGTAGACATATTGTATATGTGAATAAATATGTAATTTATTTGGAATATCCATTTTCCTTTCAAGCAGAGACTTTCAAAGTTAGAAAAATGCAAAATTTTCAAAATTTTCATGAAATTTTTAGATTTTTTACCAAGAAAGGATACAAATATCAGTGAAATTTTACCGATAACATAAAGTAAAATATGTCACGAAAAATCAATCTCGGAATCAGAATGATAAGTAAAAGCATTCCAAAGTTATTAATGTTTAAAGTGACAGTGGTCAGATTTTCAAAAAATGCCCAGGTCATGAAGGTGAAAATGGGCTGGGTCATGAAGGGGTTAAATTAAATCAGCCACTATATGTTCTACTCATGCTGCCGCTAACTCCAGGCTGTGTTATTCAGCCACTATGTGGTCTCCTCATGCTGCTGCCAACTCCAGGCTGTGTCATTCAGCCACTATATGTTCTCCTCATTCTGCTGATACCTCGACGCTGTGTCATTCAGCCACTATATGATCTCCTCATACTGATGTCACCTCCAGGCCCTGTCATTGTGCCGCTCTGCGACAGTGATTCTAATAGCGACACCTCTGGTCTGCATGTCATACTGAATAACAGTATTATTTCACTAACCCAGCACATTCCCTATGAGTGTTACAGCAAGGCAAAGTGTTCTACACCCCTATTGAATCTCTCTGTAGGCCAGAATTAGCCATTTTTAATAGCGATTTGCCACAAATAAATTCGGACTGAACCTAATTTTTTCGGGAAAATTGGCAAATCGGCCAAGTCGAATTTTTCAGAAATTCACTCATCTCTAATATTTATATAAATATATATATATATATATATATATATTTGTGTGTGTGTGTGTGTGTATATATATATATATATATGCTTATTTATTTAATTTATTTATGATACAGTGATCCCTCAGCTTACAATGGCCTCAACATACAATATTTTCAACATACAATGGTCTGTTCTGGACCATTGTAACTTCAAACCAGACTCGACATACAATGCTACAGACAGTCCAGATCTGTGAAAAGTGTCAATCTCTGGAAGATCTGACCAATCAGAATGGACATTTCACTGGTAAAGCCCCTGTATTCCTAAAGTGCATGCACTGACTTGCTGTCTGGTAGTGCCACCTACAGTAAAGGGAGGTATGACATGTTCTGTACTACTTTTTACCTGTGCTAGTTTTAGCTGCTCTTTTGGAAACCAGGTGAGGACGGATCCATTTTACTTATTTGGGACACTGCGTGTACTGTACAGGACCCTGAAGACGCTCCTGTCGTCTACATAGACAGTGATTTACAGCTCCCAGCAGCTTTCTTACTTTTATATGTAAGGACTTGCTTTATCTGTTTTAGTTATCTACTTAGTTCTCAATAATACTCACTTTTTTTTTCCTATTTTTGACATTGTGGTGGCTTGAGAACCAATTACCAGGTTTTCATAGAGTTATGGTTTCAAGATACAATGGTCGTCCTGGAACCAATTAAGATTGTAGCCTGAGGGAACACTGAACATGTATTTATATACATTTAATAACATTTATTTATAGTAAAGAAGGCAATATTTTTGGATATATATATATATATATATATATATATATATATATATACTTTATTTTTTTATCCAAAAATATTGCCTTCTTGTTATGTATCTAGTGTTATGTCTACTGTTAAGCTAATGTTATGTATCTCCGTTGTAAGCATCATAGTACATCAGTATACCGCTTGCCTAAGCTCACTCCATGCAGTGGATGTATAGTGGACACACAAGTGCAGGTTGTACTTACTGCCTACAAGACATAAGACATGCTGTGCTCTTGCTCTTTTAAAGGCAATGTTTTCTTAATTATTCATCCTTATCCGCTAATGTAAGTATAATTGCTTCCCCGTGGTGAACACATTGACGCATTGTCTCCCAGTCTTCCACTGTTTATTTAAATAGTCTTAATGAGCTGTTAATTTGGCTGTAATTGTTGCGCCATAAATTACGATACTTGGAGCCACTGGAATTTGTTTACTTGATCATTCCAATGACTTTGCTACCATGAACTGATATACAAAAAAATGTTTTCCTTAAAATCGGCACTTATTTTTTTTCTTTATAAATTCCTATGACTACATAGCATTAATGTATGAGAAATTCGATATTTTTTCTGCAAGGTTTTTTTAACAGTTGTATAAAATAAAATAAAAACTTAATGTATGTTTTTTTTTATTATATTTTATTTTTATTACATTTGCCATGAAGCTGTTTGTAGAGAGGGTCTCCCTTCTGAAACCATCAATGAAGGCAGGAACAAGGTATTTGTTATGGGTCACGGCAGGTGGTGGATCCTCTGGGCCTTTGTGGATCATGACATGAGCCATGCCAGGGAGCGGAGTTAAGATGCCGCTGGTTTTCGCCAGAGCCCGCCGCAAAGCGGGATGGTCTTGCTGCGGCAGGCAGCATCCAGGTCGATACCCCTGGAATGACTCGTCCTCACAGGTAGCTGGGAGGTGGCGTGGCACAGAAGGAGACTGGCAGGACGTGGCAAGATGGCAGTAGGTCAGGACAGGAACACAGGTGCAGGGTAGAAAGGTAGCAAGGAACAGGTACACAGTAACAGAGACACAGAACTTTCACTATGGCAATAGACAACCAAAGATCCGGCAGGAACCCAAGGGAGGAGCTGATATTTAAAGACCAGGGTGCAAGTGTAGACACTTAATTAAATGAGCACTCGCCCTTTAAGAGTGAGAGCTCTGACGCGCACACGCCCTAGGAGGCGGGGCTGCAAGGGAAACGGAGAGGCGGGAGGTGAGTCACGGGCTGGGATTCGCATGCAGGCGCACTCCGCGATGCGAATCCCAGCCCCGCCGGCAGCGGGGACATGAACAAAGAGCGCTCACGACCGGCGTGTCCGGCCTGAGCGCTGGCGTTACAGTATTGCAGGTTCTTGATGTTCTAGATCTGTGGTCTCCGAACTGTGGCCCTCTGGCTGTCCGGGCATGCTGGGAGTTGTAGTTTTGCAACAACTGGAGTCACCCTGGTTGGGAAACACTGGTATAGATACACACATGCACTTTACATATAGTCATCCACAGTAGTAACACACACAGGCACAGTAGATATACATACACATATGTACACACATATATATATCCACACACACACACATATATACACATATATGTACAGGCAGGGAAACCTACTGTAGTCAGGCCTCATGTTGTACAGCCTCTGTGGTCTCTTTTCCTCACAGCTCTGTGCTCTCTCCTCCCCCTCCTGTTCAGACGGCTGAAGGCTGAGAGAAGAGTCCGGGGCTGAGGGAACATGCCAAGTGCAGCGGGGGTGGGGGGAGCTTGATTGTGGTGAGGTGAGAAGAACTCCAAAGCTCTGGGGCCCGAAGCTCAAATTCCAAGAGCACGATTGTTAATCCGGCCCTGGTGATGGGGGGAATTGCCCTGTCGCTACAGGACTGGCAAGCACTGGCTGTGCTCGGGGCCCCCCAGCCAGCTCGGGGCCCAAAGCAATTGCTTGGTTTGCCTGTCCTGTAGCGACTGGCCTGAATATAACTCATTCCAACCTCAAAAGTAAAACAAAGTTACATATTTATCTATTCACCTTGTGACTAATGGCAAAAGGGTTGGGGTGAAGTGTGGTTATGCAGTGGTGGAAAAGAGAAACTGGGCATCTGAATGGTAGACACTGGGGGAGATTTATCAAAGGATTTAGACTGGTTTTTGCTGTCTAAATTTGTCGCACAGAAAGTCGCAGTCTAAATATGTGCGACTTTTCTGCGACTTTTGCTGTAGAGGATTTTTAGAACATGATGCATGCAAGTCTATTTTAGACGCAAATGCATTGGAAAATGCATTGGTGCTGAATTTATCAAGTGCGACTTTTGTGCGACAAGTCGCATCTGCCCAAAATACGCTGAAATGTCAGACCATGTTGGAGCAGGTCTAAATGCAGTTTAAGCTGTAGACCCTGAAGTCTGAGCACAGAATTTATCAAGGGCTGTGAGACCTTTGATAAATTAGGAGCACAATAAACAGGAGACTACCACATACGCTGGTCTATAAGCATACCCAGAATAGACTAGATTAGTAAATGTCCCCCATTGACTATAATTGCCAGGTAACTACTTGGCAAAACACTGGGCACAAAAGGGCACACTGCTTTCCTAGCACCAATGGCACTTAGTTCTAGTGACCAGCGGGGATCCCATTTATTAATGTCACAAATATCATAGATGAGATGCATTTTGTAGTATTGTATAGCATAGTATACCTTTAACACAATGAAGAAACAGTAGCTAGGTTAAAGGGGTATTCCAGGAATTTTTTATTTTATTTGACTATTCTACAGGGGCTGTAAGGCGTAGTTGATAATATAGTGTCTGTACCTGTGTTTGATGGCTGGTCTCACATTCTTATGTAATCTTTACACCTATGTTTATTTTCAACAGCATTCAAAATGAGTGTTGTCTCAAGTTTTCCCTTGTTGCAGTGCAGCCCAAGACATTACATCACTAGTCAGATTATTTAGATGATGACAGGAAGCCTGTCCTGCTTCAATGGGTGTAGCGACCACTGGGTGGGGGGGGAGATTATTCCACATGGAATTTTAGTTTTACAACAGCTGGAGGCACCCTCGTTAGAAAACACTGGTCTATTGCGTTGAAGGCAGCACAGGTGTGTTTCAATGGGTGGGGTGGCTGATATGTGGGAGGAAGAAAAATGATCTCACACTTACACACTAGGAATTATGGGATTTGTAGTTGGGGAGAGGCAACTCCAACAGGAAATACCCAGTTCACAAAAAAAAACACATGTCCATTACTGTCTGGCAGGTAAGTACTAAAATACCTTATGGTGGATAACTCCGTTAAGGCTAGATTCACATGACCATCAGGCTCCGCTATATGGAGCTCCATTCTGTCGTAGCGATGGGAAGTGTAGCAGAAAAAATGCATGCGCTATTTTTTTCTCTGCTAAACTCTGGTAAACTATGGGATCTCCCACAGACCCCATTCAAGTCCGTAAGATTTGTCGGGAACCGGTGGTGACTCGGTGGAGTCAGTTGCGCTCCCACCCATTTTTGGGGCGATTCAGTGCAAAAAAAAAAAAAACATAAACTTAGCCTAAGTTGTCAAAAAAATGCCAATGGGGCAATCTTTTATTATATGTTTGTTCCATAAAAACCTACAGGTATGTCATTGGACACAGTGCTATTGTTCTTCCTAACCAAGCATATCTCTTTGAGGAAGCCCATAGTGGGGTGTGAATTCTTCTGAAGCTTTGATATTGAATGTTTGTCCATCGGTATACAGCGGCAGAGCTATAGAGAGTACATAGGTAGCAGTCATTCAGATTTTGCTCACAATGTCAAGTTACTCCTCAGTATGTATTTCCTTAAAGGGGTACTCCACTGGCCAGCGTTCGGAAGTAAATGTTCCGCCACGCCCCCTCCCATAGACTTGCATTGAGAGGGCGTGGTCGTGATGTCACGAGGGGCGTGGTCGACCCACCCGGCACTAAAACAGCATTCGGAACATTTACTTCCAAACGCTGGCCAGTGGAGTACCCCTTTAACACTACTTTTACCTTGTTCTATGTATCCTTCTAAGCACAGCACCAACATACCCTGAGAAGCTGTTGAGATACATAAGTCTCTGTTCTAACAGATATCGCAGTGTTACGTCTGTGCTTCAGGCGCATGTTAGAACCAAGCAGAACAGAAGTCCCTTAATCTTACAATGTCAGTTTTCTGTGGGAAGGAGCAGTGCCGTCTGACAGTTTTGTTCTGACATTTAAATCAAGTTCTTGACACAACAGCGATTTCTTCGTTGAGAGCTGCGACTTTATGAGTACAACTTACAGTTGGAAAATGCTATGAAAAAAAATAAATTCAAAGGTATCCGTCAAATATCTGGTACGGGTGTCACACCGGGTGTTTTAGATTCATTGTCAGGTGCTGGTTATGGCAATCGACTCAGCAGAAAAAAAAAATGATGGACTAAAGAGCACAGTATTGAAAAAACAACCTGAAAAAAAAAAATCCTGCTGCACATAGAGTATTGAAAGCAGATCTGGGTACAGTTAGCGTGGCATGTGGTCCGCTCTGCTCTATTATTGGCTGAAATAGCACAATATTCTGCCACTTAGTTAAAAAGAGTGATCAGATTATCTATCCACCCCCCACCACCACCAGTTCTCGCCCTCCCTCCGTCCTCCGCCTGACCTGTATGCAGGTATACAACAGCCCTACCAATCTCTGCTGACAGGGTTTTTTTTTATGATGCTCCTCATGAATACATCAGACTCATAAACGAAATGTTGAGAGTATACATTGATCCTAAAACTTTGCAAACAGTGCAAAATATATTTGTATATACGTTTTCATGCAGGAGAACGTACCTGTCAAAGAGTTGATGACAGAAGACACAGTAAGGTTTTAGGTTTAACTGGATGGATTCTTATCTTTTTTTTCAACCTTACAAACTGTGTTACTGTGTTACAAGCCCTTTAAAGAAAATCTGTGAAAATGCAGTCCAGTCTGGCCTCATGTTATAGAGCAGGAGGAGCTGAGCATATATATATATATATATATATATATATATATATATATATATATATTAACCCCTTAAGGACTCAGGGTTTTTCCGTTTTTGCACTTTCGTTTTTTCCTCCTTACCTTTTAAAAATCATAACCCTTTCAATTTTCCACCTAAAAATCCATATTATGGCTTATTTTTTGCGTCGCCAATTCTACTTTGCAGTGACATTAGTCATTTTACCCAAAAATGCACGGCGAAACGGAAAAAAAAATCATTGTGCGACAAAATCGAAAAAAAAACGCCATTTTGTAACTTTTGGGGGCTTCCGCTTCTACGCAGTGCATATTTCGGTAAAAATTACACCTTATCATTATTCTGTAGGTCCATACGGTTAAAATGATACCCTACTTATATAGGTTTGATTTTGTCGCACTTCTGGAAAAAATCATAACTACATGCAGGAAAATTTTTACGTTTAAAAATGTCATCTTCTGACCCCTATAACTTTTTTATTTTTCCACGTACGGGGCGGTATGAGGACTCATTTTTTGCGCCGTGATCTGAAGTTTTTATCGGTATGATATTTGTTTTGATCGGACTTTTTGATCACTTTTTATTCATTTTTTAATGTTATAAAAAGTTACCAAAATACGCTTTTTTGGACTTTGGAATTTTTTTGCGCGTACGCCATTAACCGTACGGCTTAATTAATGATATATTTTTATAGTTCGGACATTTACGCACGCGGCGATACCACATATGTTTATTTTTATTTTTTTTTACACTGTTTTATTTTATTTATGGGAAAAGGGGGGTGATTCAAACTTTTATTAGGGAAGGGGTTAAATGACCTTTATTAACACTTTTTTTTTACTTTTTTTTTGCAGTGTTATAGGTCCCATAGGGACCTATAACACTGCACACACTGATCTCTAATGCTGATCACTGGCGTGCATTAACACGCCTGTGATCAGCATTATCGGCGCTTGACTGCTCCTGCCTGGATCTCAGGCACGGAGCAGTCATTCGTCGATCGGACACCGAGGAGGCAGGTAAGAGCCCTCCCGGTGTCCGATCAGCTGTTCGGGACGCCGCGATTTCACCGCGGCGGTCCCGAACAGCCCGACTGAGCAGCCGGGATACTTTCAGTTTCACTTTAGAAGCGGCGGTCAGCTTTGACCGCCGCTTCTAAAGGGTTAATACCGCACATCGCCGCGATCGGCGATGTGTGGTATTAGCCGCGGGTCCCGGCCGTTGATTAGCGCCGGGACCCACGCGATATGATGCGGGATCGCGGCGCGATCCCGCTTCATATCGCGGGAGCCGGCGCAGGACGTAAATATACGTCCTGCGTCGTTAAGGGGTTAATATAGTTCCAAAAATTATAGGGCGGCACTCCAGCGATCCAATGTACAAAAATATTTTATTCACCCAAAATGTGAAGCGACGTTTCAACCTACTCAATGAGGTCTTTTTCAAGCATGCTTGCTGCCCTATTATTTTTGGAACTACATTGTTTGGGATGTTTTTGTCTGTTCTTACATAGGACTTCAGCACTGTGCATCATGCTTTAACCCCTTAAGTACACATGACATACTGGAATGTCATGTGTCCGCTCCCGATCTATAACGCGTGGCCACGGCGTGGACCCGCATCATAGCGGGTCGGGCCCGGCCTCTAACAACGGCCGGGACCCGTGGCTAATAGCGCGCGGCATTGATCGCGGTGCCGCGAGCTATTAACCCTTTAGATGCGGCATTCAAAGTTGAACACCGCGTCTAAAGTGAAAGTGAAAGTGTATGCCGGCTTGCTCAGTGGGCTGTTCGGGATAGCCGCGGCGAAATCGCGACATCCCGAACAGCTTACAGGACCGCAGGAGGGTCCCTACCTGCCTCCTCGCTGTCCGATCGCCGAATGACTGCCCAGTGCCTGAGATCCAGGCATGAGCGGTCAAGCGGCAGAATCATCGATCACTGGTTTCCTATGAGAAACCAGTGATCAATGTAATAGATCAGTGTGTGCAGTGTTATAGGTCCCTATGGGAGCTATAACACTGCAAAAAAAGGGAAAAAAAGTGAATAACTCCTCCCCTATTAAAAGTTTGAATCACCCCCTTTTCCCATAAAAAAAAACCCTACAGTGTAAATAAAAATAAACATATGTGGTATCGCCGCGTGCGGAAATGTCCGAATTATAAAAATATATTGTTAATTAAACCACACGGTCAATGGCGTACGCGCAAAAAAAATTCCAAAGTCCAAAATAGTGCATTTTTGGTCACTTTTTATATCATGAAAAAATGAATAAAAAGCGATCAATAAGTCTGATCAATGCAAAACTGGTAGCACTAAAAAATTCAGATCATGGCGCAAAAAATGAGCCCTCATACCGCCCCATACACGCAAAAATAAAAAAGTTATAGGGGTCAGAATATGACAATTTTAAACGTATTAATTTTCCTGCATATAGTTATGATTTTTTCCAGAAGTACGACAAAACAAACCTATATAAGTAGGGTATCATTTTAATCGTATGGACCTACAGAATAAAGATAAGGTGTCATTTTTACCGAAAAATGTACTACGTAGAAACGGAAGCCCCCAAAATTTACAAAACAGCGGTTTATCTTTCAATTTTGTCTCACAATGATTTTTTTTTCATTTCGCCGTAGATTTTTGGGCAAATTGACTGACGTCATTACAAAGTAGAATTGGTGGCACAAAAAAAAGCCATCATATGGATTTTTAGGTGCAAAATTGAAAGAGTTATGATGTAAATATGTCTATGATAGGGAGATGGTGATGTAGCTGTAGGGGCTGGTCAGAGGTAATGACATTACAGGGGAATTCCCATTTAACAAAGTGGCATATCACATGATTAATGGCTGGGGGCCTCTGTCTAAGGAAAAAAATGGTGAAGTCCCCAAGGGGTTGGGAATCCACTGATCAGAAAGTGTTGCCTTGTCCCCTTTAATGGGGTACTCTGCCCCTAGACATCTTCTCCCCTATCCAAAGGATAGAAAAAAAGATGTCTGATCACGGAGGTCCCACCGCTGGAGACCCTCGCGATCTCGGCTGTGGCTTCCCAGACATCTGGTGCACGGAGCTAACTTCGCTCCATGCCGGATGACTGGCGATGCAGGACAGAGGCTCGTGACGTCACGGCCATGCCCCCCTTAATGCAAGTCTATAGGAGGGGGCGTGACGGTCATCACGCCCCCTCCCATAGACTTGCATTGAGGGGGCATGGGCATGGCCGTGATGTCAAGAGCCTCCGGCGCTGCACCCAATGCTCTGAGTGAATGCCGAGTTCAGCAGGGAGATTGCGTGGGTATCCTTTGGATAAAGGATAAGATGTCTAGAGGCAGAGTACCCCTTTAAGTCAGTACTGAGACTGTAGACCATGCCCTGGAGTGTGGGGGTTATTGGAGTTGGCAGCTATTATTCATCAAATTACAAAAACATAACCTATTTGTGATAAATGAAAGAAAGTGAACTAAAAATCCAAAAGAAATGGTTCAGTATATGTGTCAATCCTTTTCTTACTGCACATTTTGGATGTAAACTGCTGGCAGATAGAGGCTTAGCCGTAATATATAAAAGTATAGCTTAGTTTGAAGCCTTGTAAATACATTTTAGCAAATCAAACGTTAGCCATACGCTTCCCGGTTTAGAAGTGCATGGTACCTAGGAAAAGATTTGAGCTATTCAGCAAGTCACATAGGTGTATTATGACCTCAACAAAAGGTATACAATATTAATCTTTTCTAAATATTACCCACTCTAAGTCTCTTACAAAAAGCTCTTGTAGGAAGTTGGCTTGTAGGAATTAGAGAAGTGTAAATCTGCACAGAATCCGTACCCTCCGCAGGAAAACAATTTCATCATTCAATAAATTAAAATAATGCACAGCAAATAGAATATTCTTTCTTATGGCAAGGTTTCAAATATAAGGATTATGGAAATTCATTCCATTCCAAAGCATTCATCAGTGGCAGGCTCCGACAGAGAGCTACAATTGTTCTCTTTTCTCATGTTGCACTGAAAATATAGGAAATGTGTTCTCATTGTGGAGAACCAAATATTTAACTTAGAAACATGCCTGGTGGATATTTAATATGCATATATTATGCCGCAATGTATAAAAGACAAAAGCTGAATTCCAAAGCATTCCAAAATTATTTATTTCTACCATTCCCCATTATTACCGGCCATAATGATGCCAGTGATCACTATGCAAATGTAGGTGTGTTGCCTGCAAAGGTACTGCTGGTTATTCTGAATATAGCTTGACATAATAAATATTGTTCTAGGGATTTTATGGTCATTTCTTGTTCGGCCCTACAAGATTTCTATTTACCTTAATTATTTGCTTTGAGAAAATGTCAAGTTGAAGTGCTACATTCTGCAGATCCCATGCTGCTCCCATTTGGAAAAAATATATTTGCTAGTAGCATGCACTATATTCATATGGTTAACTAGAACGTGCAACAAGATTATGGATAGTTGATCTTTTCCTACAGATGCTGCATTGACATTTTGGGGAAAAAAATCCCAAAAATGTCTAAAAAATGTCTCAAGAGGTACTCCGGTGGAAAACTATTTTTTTCAAATCAACTGATGCCAGAAAGTTAAACAGATTTGTAAATTATGTGCAGCAGGTGTAGTCAGCCAGCTCACCTCCATGTCCAGCCAATGCAAAGAAAGGTGTGGACTAGAGATGAGATTCAGCCGAATCGCCGAATTTTCAAAAATGTTTTGTTTCGGTCCGAATTAATTCACAGTGAATCGCTATTAAAAACAGCTATTTCTGGCCTACCGAGAGCCTCAATAGGGGTATAGAACACTTTGCCTTGCTATACCACACACAGGGTGTGTGCTGGGTTAATGAAATAATATTGTTATTCAGTATGACATGCAGATCAGAGGCCTCACTATTAGAATCACTGTCACAGAGCGGCACAATGACAAAGCCTGGAGGTGGCATCAGTATAAGGAGACCATAGAGTGGCTTAATGACACAGCGTGGAGGTGGAGGCAGCATGAGGAGACCATTTGTGGCTGAATGACACAGCGTAGAGGTGGTGGCAGCATGAGGAGAACATATAGTGGCTGAATGACACAGCCTGGAGGTGGCGGAAGCATGAGGAGACCATATAGTGGCTGAATGACACAGTATGGAGGCGGCAGCAGCATGAGGAGAACATATAGTGGCTGAATGACACAGCCTGGAGGTGGCGGAAGCATGAGGAGACCATATAGTGGCTGAATTACACAGTCTGGAGTTGGTGGCAGCATATAGTGGCTGAATGACACAGCCTTAAGTTTGTGGCAGCATGAGGAGAATATATAGTGGCTGAATGACACAGCCTGGAGGTGGCAGCAGGATGACCAGAACATATGGTGGCAGAATGAGACATCCTAGTGGTGGCAGCAGCATCAGGAGTCCTGAAAGTGACCCGGTGACAGAGTGGTGCGGTGGGTGGCAATACCAGTGCCTGGTGACGATGGTGGGTGAAAAAAGGAGAACTTGGCATCAGATGTGTGGCATCAGGCGGGTGGCATGATCAGAATAGCAGCTGAGGCAGGTAAGCAGAAGAAAACGGTCTCTTTTTTAAAAGTGTTAGTGTGCACAAGTAAGTATTGAGGATGTGCATTACGTAAAGCTTAAATTTTAATAATATGCTTAGGATAAAATTTAGGGACCCAAAAACTTCCCCTGTAAGGCCCTACCCTTGCATTATTAATTCCCTTCTTGGCAATTGTTACTCGCCCTAAAAAGGGTGGCCCCACACAGGAACCTGTCCCTATTTCCACCTACAAACACTGCCATTTCCCAGGGTTTTTAGGTGAAAAAAGGGATTGGTTCCTGTGTGGGGCCAACATTTTTAAGACGAGTAACACTTTCCTCGAAAAGGTGGAAGGGAACAACGTATTGTCCATTGTGGCAGATGGGGGTAAAAACTTCCCCTGTAAGGCCCTACTCTCGCCCTATTAATTCCCTTCCTGGCAAGTGTTACTCTCCCTAAAAAAGGGTGGCCCCACACAGGAAACTTTGTCTATGTCCACCTAAAAACCCTGGGAAATGTCAGTGTTTGTGGGGGGAAATGGGAGAGGTTCTTGTGTGGAGCTGCCCTTTTTAGGGCGAGTAACACTTGCCAAGAAGGGAATCAATAATGAGAGAGTAGGGCCTTACAATGGAAGTTTTATCCCAACCAGTTACAATGGACCATACGTTGTTCCCTTCCACCATTTAGAGGTCTTTCTATCACATCAGTACTTGGTGGTGTAGGTGGCACATGGTGTTTTTTGCACACCTTTACTTTTGTTTGATTTAAAAAAAAAAAACTTGGGTACATATATTTTATCCTAAGAAAAGTTAAGTTTTAGCTAATGCATATCCTCAATACTTACTTGTGGTCTGATGCGAAGGAATGTTTGTAACTGGGGAGCAGCACCTTAAATATGTTTTGCACTATCCATATTTGTGAAGTGTTGGTGTGGCACCATGATCAATCTACTTCGATGCACCAGGCATTGGTGGGTGGAAATCCTGGCTGATCTATGCCTGATTCATCTTCACAAAGGTCAGTCTCTCCACATTTTATGTGGACAGACGAGTTTTCCTTGGGGTTGCTATGGCCCCCGCAGCACTAAACACCCGCTCTGATGGCACACTACTGGCCAGGCAGGACAGCTTTTCCAGGGCAAACTCTGCTAGTTGTGGCCACAAATCAAGTTTGGCTGCCCAGAAGTCCAGCAGATCTCCAAGGTGTGTTGGCATGGTCATGTCAAGGTATGCACCACCTGCTGGTTCAGGTCCTGCTCCAGGTCTGCTTGCTGCTAATGAGTTGCTTTACTATGTGGGTGAAGAAAGCTACTCATCAGCGACTGTAGACTCTGGCTGCTGCTGATGGAGCTGGTACTGCTCCTGCCACCCCACCCCTCCCCAGAAGCCATGGCAGTGGAAGGTGAGCGCAGAGGGCCCCCCAAGTCAGACCTACAAGAGGATGGACGATGGCGCAGATAGGCATCGGCCAACTGACTACATAGGATGTCTCTGAAGTAGGTCAGTTTATCCTCCCTCTCAGCGGGTGTGAAAAAGGCCCCCATTTTTTGCCGGTAGCGAGGGTCCAATAAGGTGGAGAGCCAGAAGTCATCCCGCTGCTGAATGGTGACAATTTGGCGGTCACTATGCAAGCAAGTGAGCATGCTTCGTGCCATTTGTGCAAGTGACTCGAAGGGACTCCCTGCCTCCATCTCCACTGCATACTGCCACGATGTGTCTGGGTCCTCTGTCTTACTTTCCTCATAATCCTCTAGCTCCTCTAACTCCTCCTCCTGCTCCTCCTCTCCTTTAATAGGACTAGAAAAACTGCCCATCTCGCGAAACCTAAACTGTGGCCCACTGTGCCCCTTCCCCTTCTCCCCCTCCTCCTCCTCCTCCTCCAGTTCAGCCCCCACTGGGCTTATGTGGCTGTGAGATGTAGGTGCCATATCTCCAGTTACCTGACCAGCCATTTTTTCAACAAGTATTGTAGGTGATGAAGCAGTGGAATGACGTTGTTTATCCCGTAATCCTGTCAGTCAGACCGAAATGCATCACCATTCTCCTGTCCTGTGTGTTGGATTATTTATATTGCAATAAAGCTGGAAGAGAAGCTGTCGTGCTGGAAATTCTTGTTTACAGATTTGTAATTTACTTCTATTTAAAAAGCTTAATCCTTCCTGTACTCATCAGCTGCTCTATGCTCCAGAGGAAGTTGTGTAGTTCTTTTCAGTCTGACCACAGTGATTTCTGCTGACAACTCTGTCTGTTTCAGGAACTGTCCAGAGTAAAAGCAAATTCCCATAGCAAACTTCTCCTGTTCTGGACAGTTCTTGACATAGACAGAGGTGTCAGCAGAGAGCGCTTCCTGTGGAACACAGTAGCCAGGAGCAGTTGTGTGTGAAGCAGCTTTGGGTGTGTCCCTTTTTGTGTTTCTCCAGAGTTCCAGAGGCAGAGCAGGTGATTCACCAACCTTTCCCAGGGGTGTGGCAGGCTCCTTGGGAGAGTTTTCCCTGCATGGAGCCCCTGGCCTCCACTCCCCGTTCTTCCAGGCTGGCGGGGGGTGGAGAGAAAACAGCGACAGCCATTTTTCCGGCCGAGGGAAGAAGATCTGGCAGAGTCTGCAGCAATGCAGGCTCGGCTCCTCCGGCAATGGGTGCCAGCCAGAGATCCAGTGGAAGGAAGGCAAGGAGGCAAAGTATTGAGTTGTGGGCTGAGAGAGGGCCCGAAGAGTCCAGCGAGACCTACTGCTCCCGCATGACCGCACGGTTTGCGGAATACGACCGCTGCGGTAGGGAGCTTAGGTTGATGAGAGAGGACCTGCGTGGAGCCCAGAATCTGGCATGCTCTGGGTCCAAAAAGAATAAACTGGAACTGAAAAAGAGGATTGTAGCCCTGAAGAAAGACATTGCAAAGATGGAGGAGAGGAGAGCAGAGATCCTGGAGGGAAGCGGTCTCTTCAGGGAGAAGATGGAGAACCGGGATCGGTTTGCCGCCATGAAATCCCCAGGTAAGGTGGAGGTGGATGATGGGGAGAGTAGTGGCGGTGAAGAAAGAGAGGATGGTGGTGTTGGTGTAAAGGAGGAGGAGGTGGAGGAGAAGAAGTTGGAGGAAAGTGTACAGGTTGTGGAGGATGATGTATTGCCTGACCCTACTCCCTGTGACACCCAGACCACTAAGACTCAGGACAGCTACATAGAGCCGGCTCAGGTGGCACTACCGCTAAGCGATAGTGAGGATGATGATGTGGAGAGTGAGGCTGGGGGATTGCTGAGGGCTATAGTGATGCAGGAGTCCCCAGCCCCCCTCCAGAATTTTACATTTGGTGATGACCAGTGTGATGACACATTAGTAAAAAGAAAGGCAAAAAAACAGAAGACCCAGGAAACTGTACATTATGTGTTCCGTCCTTTCCAGCAGTCTGGGCCAGCTGCAAAGCTGGTTCAGGCTGCTGGGTCCTCTAAACTGCCAGACTCCGTTTCTGTGGTGGAACGGAGCCAGCATGGGGGATACAGCATGGCGTCAGTAAAAGCTGCAGACGCAATAGATGTGAAGCCCACCCATCCTGCCGGTAGGGAGGGGCAGGATGGGCTAATGGTGGGCAGCGCGAGTTATGCCCCTGGGTGCTCGGGGGGCGGTTCCCCGAGTACTGTGGGCATTACCGGCACTGCAAGGCACTCCCCTGTGAGGGGGGGGGAGTGTCCGGGCGCCGGGATTATCCACAGAGCCTGTGAAGTCGGGTGAAGCAGGTGCTGGCGCTGTGGGAGGAGCTGGGGTGCGCCCGGTGGGGCAGTCCCAGAATCAGGATGTGATAGCAGCCATGAAGGAGAAGCCATCGGCGTCGACCCCAGCAGCGGCTAAGCCAGCACAAAGGGCTTTACTAAAGCCAGCCATACTACAAGTCCCAGCCAGCCCAGAATTTGTTAGTCAGGACAAGAATGTAGGATGTGATATTGATGGGTGTAGTAGTGTTGTGGGTGAGAGGAGTGTATGTGGGAGTGTCAGTGGAGTGAATGTTGATGGGAGTGGTAATAGTATGGCTGGAAATAAAGAGGTTGAGAGTTGTGGTGTGAATGGTGTTGTAAGTGGTTCTGGCTCTGGGTCTGGTCCGGCTGCCCCCCCGGCAGTGACTGCTCCCAGGAGCTATGCTAATGTCGCTGCCGGGGGTTCAGGGGGGTCCCCGTCTCCGTCCGGCCCTGGGGGCCATTTGCAACAGCGCCTCCTGGAGGCTCTACGCAGGGGTGACAGGTCGATCCAGGTAGAGGGAAGGGGTGAGGTCGACCTGTCTTTCTGGATAGAGAGGCATGGTTTGGGGGCTTTTCGAGAGAGAAATGGGGAGGTGGTCTGGTCCCTCCCGACACCCGGGCAGGACAATAACCGTAGGAATGTGGTCCGTCTGATTTGGAGGGGCGAGGATGCGTGCCCACCTCGCGCAAAAGTGGTTGAGCTCCTCCTTCAGATGGAATTCAGGGCGAATGACATCTTTGCCCTGATTCACCCCTATGGTTCGTCTGAGTTTGACGTCAGTTTTGTTCGGCCGGAGGGTCTTGAACTCTTCTGGTCGAACTACGAAGTGGCGAAGAACGAGCCCGGCTGGCGGGATTTCGCCGTAAAGGCGATTTCCCGTCAGAACTCTGTCAAGAAAGTGACCGTTTTGACCCGTAACGAGTCGCTTTCTTGTTATGACATCATGACCTGGCTCGGACGGTATGGGGATGTGACGGACATGCCCAAGAAAAACTTTGATGAGCACGGGATCTGGTCCGGGGCCTGGGCGTTTTCCGTCAAACTCAAGCGTTCAGGGAGTACAGTTGCCCACATTCCGTCAGCCGCCTTCCTTGGACGTGATAGGATCCAGGTCTTCTACCAGGGGCAGCCTAAGGTCTGTCACAGGTGTGGCAGCCCCACCCACTTTAGCGCAGCCTGTACTGTGCAGGTCTGCGCTTTGTGTGGTGGGGTGGGTCATCTGGCCGCATCCTGTAGGCAGATCCGGTGCCACCTGTGTGGTGTCCTCGGGCACCCTTTCAGCCGTTGTCCTAGCGCCTTCGCCCGTGCAGCGGCCGCTCCGGCTGAGGAGAGCTGTGAAGTTGCCTCGGCTGGGGAGGGCACGGGCAGGGATGGGGGCGCAACAGGGCTAGTGAGGAGGAAAAAGGGCCCCGCCAAACTAAGGCGGGAGGAAAATCGGAGGAGGAGTAGGGAGCTGGAGAGTGCCCAGGTGGCGGGGGTAGCTCCGGCCCCTGCTCCTGAAGCTGGCCCTGTAACCGCTGAAGCCCAGGAGGAGGACGTGCTGGATGAGGAGGTCAGGATGCTGCACAAAGAGGAGGGCAATATGGCCGACACTTCCGATTCCTCCCACTATGAAAGTGTGGATGAGGAGAGTGGAGAGAGGCCTAAAAAGAAAGACAAGGGCAAAAGAAAAGGGAGAAAGAAGAGGTCAGAGCCCTCTGTTCCCTGTACTACGGGCCAGGTCCAAAACGGAAGCCTGATTGCCCCCCCTCTGATTGACCTGTCAAACCGGTACCTCGTCCTCGATACCATCTCCTCCCCCTCCTTGAAGGGGGAAGGTGAGGGCCAGGTGCCTAGGAAGAAGGAGCCTCCAGGGGGAACTGGGCCCTGTCCTATTGAGGCTCCTTCCTTGGAGGGCAGGGCTAGACCGGGGCCGGACGTAGATGGGGATCAAATGGACCAAACTGAATCAAAAAAAAGAACTAAGAGTGGTCCTGCCCTCTCATCTTCATCGGGGGATGAGGGGGCTAAAAAGAAGGGAAAGAAAAAGTAAAGGGTGTGGCCGTCTAATTTAATCACCCTGTATGGCGGCACTCACCCCATTGACGCTGGCATCTATTAACTGTGCCAGCATAAAGTCAGATACGGCTAGATTCGCAGCCTTTGATTTTCTCGGCCGCGTTGAAGCTGACATTTTCTTTTTACAGGAGACCAGGTTGCCAGATCTAGCCTCTCTGGTAAGAGCCAGAAGAGAGTGGAGGCGTGGTCCCTCCCACTGGTCTCTTGCGGCTGAGCCGTATAGTGGGGTGGCGGTCCTTTTTACCGCTCCTGTTGAATGCCGACGGGTTATTGAATTAGAAATGGGGAGGTGCCTGATCTTAGATGTCTTCATGAAGGGACAAGAGCTTCGGCTCATTAACATCTACGCCCCGCAAACTAAGCGGGGCCGTAAAGATCTCTTTATGAGGATTAAGCCCTTGCTTTTTACGAGTCGGCAAGTGATCTTTGGAGGGGACTTCAATAATGTCACGAGGTCCCAAGATCGGAGAGGCTCCAATGGTCCGCTGACTTGCGATAGTGTGGCACTGATTAGCATAGCTAGAGAAGCTCGCCTAGAGGACGCCCACATCCGGAGCCCCTCGGGCCACGCGGGTTTCACCTATCATCAAGGTAGTCGCAGGTCTAGGATAGATAGGTTTTATTTAAAGGAGGAAGCCGTCTCTTCCGCAGTGTCCGTGGTTGAGGTGGAGTTCTCCGATCACTGTATGATTTTGTTTTCCCTGAATGTTTCAGAGACCCCCCGGATGGGTAAAGGTTATTGGAAGCTGAATTCGTCCCTCCTGGAGGAAGCTGAGGTAAGACAGTCCTTTGAGGATTTTCTTCAGAGTCAGGTACCTTTACTGGGCCTCTGTAGTAATAAGCTGGAGTGGTGGGAGATATTCAAGAAGCGGGTTGCGGGGTTCTTCCAGCTCTCGAGCCTCAGGTCCCTGAACAGGTATCGCCTGTATCAGGGTCTGAGGAGGAAACTCGAGCTTCTTGTCTCGACTGGAGGTAGCCGAGAGGATATCTCCAGAGTGAAGTCCTTGCTGATGAGGTGTCAGTACGATAGGCACGCATCTTTGGTTTTTGAGAGGGATTTCGGGAAGTACCGCTCGCCCGACCCTTACAGGAACTGCAAGATGTCAGTGAGTAGTAAAGTCATTTCAGGACTGATTGATAGTACAGGATCTCTGAATCGGTCCAGATCAGGGATCTTGGAGGTCGTCAGATCCTTCTACTCGCACCTCTTGGGGAGGAAGGATCTAGATCGAGACAGGATGTCGGTTTTCCTGACTGAAACCATTCCTGAGCCAGGGGTAGACCCCTCTCTTGATGTTTTGGCAGAAGAAATAGGGGAAGAGGAAGTGAGACTGGCGATCGAGGGGCTCGCCCCCAAGAAGTCGCCAGGCCCGGATGGCTTAACATCTGAGTGGTACAGGACCTTTAAGGAGTCTTTAGCTCCCCTCTTGACTGAGGTATTTAATGAGTGTCTCTCCTCGG